>NW_027315834.1:2602621-2730277 GCF_026437365.1 Eucyclogobius newberryi
GCCATGAGACGGAGCGCGCGCCATGAGACGCAGCGCGCGCCATCAGACGGAGCATTAGACGGAGCGCGCGCCATCAGACGGAGCGCGCGCCATGACACGGAGCATCAGACGGAGCGCGCGCCATGAGACGGAGCGCACGCCATCAGACGCGCCATGAGACGGAGCGCGCGCCATGAGACGGAGCGCGCGCCATCAGACGGAGCGCGTGCCATCGGACGGAGCGCTCGCCATAAGACGGAGCGCGGGCCATAAGACGGAGCGCGCGCCATGAGACGGAGCGCGCGCCATGAGACGGAGCGCGCGCCATGAGATGGAGCGCGTGCCATCGGACGGAGCGCTCGCCATAAGACGGAGCGCGCGCCATGAGACGGAGCGCGCGCCATGAGACGGAGCGCGCGCCATGAGACGGATGATGGCATGCGCTCCGTCTCATGGCGCGCGCTCTGTCTGATGGCGCGCGCTCCGTCTGATGCTCCGTCTCATGGCGCGCGCTCCGTCTGACGGAGCGCGCGCCATGAGACGGAGCATCCATGAGACGGAGCATCTTCATCAGACGCGCCATCAGATGCGCCATCAGACGGAGCGCTCGCCATCAGACGGAGCGCTCGCCATGAGACGGAGCGCGCGCCATGAGACGGAGCGCGCGCCATGAGACGGAGCGCGCGCCATGAGACGGAGCGCTCGCCATGAGACGGAGCGCGCGCCATGAGACGGAGCGCACGCCATCAGACGCGCCATCAGATGCGCCATCAGACGGAGCGCTCGCCATCAGACGGAGCGCTCGCCATGAGACGGAGCGCGCGGCATGAGACGGAGCGCGCGCCATCAGACAGAGCGCGCGCTATGAGACGGAGCGCACGCCATCAGACGCGCCATCAGATGCGCCATCAGACGGAGCGCTCGCCATCAGACGGAGCGCGCGCCATGAGACGGAGCGCGCGCCATGAGACGGAGCATCAGACGGAGCGCGCGCCATCAGACGGAGCGCTCGCCATGAGACGGAGCGCGCGCCATGAGACGGAGCATCAGACAGAGCGCGCGCCAACAGACGGAGCGCGCGCCATGACACGGAGCGCGTGCCATCGGAGGAGCGCTCGCCATGAGACGGAGCGCGCGCCATGAGACGGAGCGCGCGCCATCAGACGGAGCGCGCGCCATCAGACGGAGCATCAGATGGAGCGCGCGCCATCAGACGGAGCGCGCGCCATGACACGTAGCATCAGACGGAGCGCGCGCCATCAGACGGAGCGCGCGCCATGAGACGCGCCATCAGATGCGCCATCAGACGGAGCGCACGCCATCAGACGCGCCATCAGATGCGCCATCAGACGGAGCGCTCGCCATCAGACGGAGCGCTCGCCATGAGACGGAGCGCGCGCCATGAGACGGAGCGCGCGCCATGAGACGGAGCGCGCGCCATGAGACGGAGCGCTCGCCATGAGACGGAGCGCGCGCCATGAGACGGAGCGCACGCCATCAGACGCGCCATCAGATGCGCCATCAGACGGAGCGCTCGCCATCAGACGGAGCGCTCGCCATGAGACGGAGCGCGCGGCATGAGACGGAGCGCGCGCCATCAGACAGAGCGCGCGCTATGAGACGGAGCGCACGCCATCAGACGCGCCATCAGATGCGCCATCAGACGGAGCGCTCGCCATCAGACGGAGCGCGCGCCATGAGACGGAGCGCGCGCCATGAGACGGAGCATCAGACGGAGCGCGCGCCATCAGACGGAGCGCTCGCCATGAGACGGAGCGCGCGCCATGAGACGGAGCATCAGACAGAGCGCGCGCCAACAGACGGAGCGCGCGCCATGACACGGAGCGCGTGCCATCGGAGGAGCGCTCGCCATGAGACGGAGCGCGCGCCATGAGACGGAGCGCGCGCCATCAGACGGAGCGCGCGCCATCAGACGGAGCATCAGATGGAGCGCGCGCCATCAGACGGAGCGCGCGCCATGACACGTAGCATCAGACGGAGCGCGCGCCATCAGACGGAGCGCGCGCCATGAGACGCGCCATCAGATGCGCCATCAGACGGAGCGCACGCCATCAGACGCGCCATCAGATGCGCCATCAGACGGAGCGCGCGCCATCAGACGGAGAGCGCGCCATCAGGCGCGTCATCGGACGGAGCGCGTGCCATCAGACGGAGCGCGCGCCATGAGAAGGAGCATCAGACGGAGCGCGCGCCATCAGACGGAGAGCGCGCCATCAGGCGCGTCATCGGACGGAGCGCGCGTCATGAGACGGAGCGCTCGCCATGAGACGGAGCGCGCGCCATAAGACGGAGCGCGCGCCATGAGACGGAGCGCACGCCATCAGACGCGCCATGAGACGGAGCGCGCGCCATGAGACGGAGCGCGCGCCATCAGACGGAGCGCGTGCCATCGGACGGAGCGCTCGCCATAAGACGGAGCGCGGGCCATAAGACGGAGCGCGCGCCATGAGACGGAGCGCGCGCCATCAGACGGAGCGCGCGCCATCAGACGCGTCATCGGACGGAGCGCGTGCCATCAGACGCGCCATCAGACGGAGCGCGCGCCATGAGACGGAGCGCGCGCCATGAGACGGAGCGCGCGCCATGAGACGGTGCGCGCGCCATGAGACGGAGCGCGCGCCATCAGACGGATGATGGCATGCGCTCCGTCTCATGGCGCGCGCTCTGTCTGATGGCGCGCGCTCCGTCTGATGGCGCGCGCTCCGTCTGATGGCGCGCGCTCCGTCTGATGCTCCGTCTCATGGCGCGCGCTCCGTCTGACGGAGCGCGCGCCATGAGACGGAGCATCCATGAGACGGAGCATCTTCATCAGACGCGCCATCAGATGCGCCATCAGACGGAGCGCTCGCCATCAGACGGAGCGCTCGCCATGAGACGGAGCGCGCGCCATGAGACGGAGCGCGCGCCATGAGACGGAGCGCGCGCCATGAGACGGAGCGCTCGCCATGAGACGGAGCGCGCGCCATGAGACGGAGCGCGCGCCATGAGACGGAGCGCACGCCATCAGACGCGCCATCAGATGCGCCATCAGACGGAGCGCTCGCCATCAGACGGAGCGCTCGCCATGAGACGGAGCGCGCGGCATGAGACGGAGCGCGCGCCATCAGACAGAGCGCGCGCTATGAGACGGAGCGCACGCCATCAGACGCGCCATCAGATGCGCCATCAGACGGAGCGCTCGCCATCAGACGGAGCGCGCGCCATGAGACGGAGCGCGCGCCATCAGACGGAGCATCAGACGGAGCGCGCGCCATCAGACGGAGCGCGCGCCATCAGACAGAGCGCGCGCCATGAGACGGAGCATCTTCATCAGACGCGCCATCAGATGCGCCATCAGACGGAGCGCTCGCCATGAGACGGAGCGCTCGCCATGAGACGGAGCGCGCGCCATGAGACGGAGCGCGCGCCATCAGACGGAGCACGCGCCATCAGATGCGCCATCAGACGGAGCGCGCGCCATGAGACAGAGCGCGCGCCATGAGACGGAGCGCGCGCCATGAGACGGAGCGCGCGCCATCGGACGGAGCGCGCGCCATCAGATGCGCCATCAGACGGAGCGCGCGCCATGAGACGGAGCGCGCGCCATGAGACGGAGCGCGCGCCATGAGACGGAGCGCTCGCCATGAGACTGCATCTTCAGGCTTAGAACAATATGTGCTTGTGGCACTAGGAAGGACAAATTGTTGCATTTGTCCTTCCTAATGATATTTCAACATCAAAAACACACATTCGCAAAGGCCACGCCCCCACTCTCCAAATCAGACCAGAACATTAATGAACATTAATAATAATAATCCGCTCATACAGATCAGTGTCGCCATGGAGACGCTTCCAGGTGGTTTTCTGAGCACAGATTGGCTTTTTCACTCACTGGAACTAGAAGTAGTGATGTGTCCAATCAATAAACCATAAATAAACCACACACCACCAAAGAAATCAAAGCTTGTATAAACATGAACATAAAAGCATTAAAATAGTTACAGGACTGAACTGATACAGAAAGAACTCAAACAGAAACTTACAAAAGCAACAACAGGCTTATTACATCCAAGACAAACGCTTTGGGCACGAAACAAGTGACTGCAATTTATAAATGACCAAATCTTTCTCAGGTTTGAATCCCGGTCAGATGTAGAGGAGACATGTCCAAATAGTTGAGTGGACACAGATAAGTCCATGGATCCGGACGGACTGTCTGTGGCTCTATTAAGACAAACGGCAGAAGAAATGGCCCCTGCTATGGCGCCTGCAACATGGAAGAATTCAATCATATCAGCTCAAAAAGCCACTCAGACTTTGTGCAGCGGCTTTGACTTCAACAGTTATGAAGTGACATAATAGTTGTGGCCCTTCTTGCTCTGCTAAACATGGTTCTTCTTCTTAGCAAGCACCTGGAGAACACAAATGTATACGCTCCAGTTCTATTTATAGGTAGACAAAGCAGTAACATCTCCACGGAGACGAGCAGGTAGAAACCAGAAAAGTTACATAGTGCACCTTTAACTAATGAACATTCTACAGTCAAACACACTGACAAAAAAACGCTCTGCTCTGGTGCGTTTAACTGATACTTGTGATAAATGTGATAATCCTCGTGCTCCAGGCCTGGAGTTCCCCCGTCAGCTCCAGTTTCCTCTGCCTTGTCAGAGCCAGTCACACGTCTCACTTCCACCTGTCTGACCCACTCTACTCACCTGGCCCATGTAGACGGCACGCTCGGCATCGCCGGACCGTCCGCGCTCGGCCTCGCAGGACCGTCTACGCTCGGCCTCGCAGGACCGTCCACGCTCGCCCTCGCAGGACCGTCCACGCTCGCCCTCGCAGGACCGTCCACGCTCGCCCTCGCCGGACCGTCTACGCTCGGCCTCGCAGGACCGTCTACGCTCGGCCTCGCAGGACCGTCCACGCTCGCCCTCGCCGGACCGTCTACGCTCGGCCTCGCAGGACCGTCTACGCTCGGCCTCGCAGGACCGTCCACGCTCGCCCTCGCAGGACCGTCCACGCTCGCCCTCGCAGGACCGTCCACGCTCGCCCTCGCCGGACCGTCTACGCTCGGCCTCGCAGGACCGTCTACGCTCGGCCTCGCAGGACCGTCTACGCTCGGCCTCGCAGGACCGTCTACGCTCGGCCTCGCAGGACCGTCTACGCTCGGCCTCGCAGGACCGTCCACGCTCGCCCTCGCAGGACCGTCCACGCTCGCCCTCGCCGGACCGTCCTCTGCTGCAGCCTCTTCATCTCCTGCATTAACCAACTGCACAAAACAGAGAAATCCCGTCACTCATTCTATACGGCCTTTTAGAAGAGTCTGGACGCTCTCTGGCCGCTGACCGAAGGCAGGAGGTCCTTTTACAAACAGGTGAATGTTTGCCAATGTTTGGGCCGGTCACCAGAAGGACGACATGAATCTATCATTTATTATTTGATGACAGTATTTATATAGCACTTTTTCCACCTTCAAGGCATTCAAGGTGCTTTACTATGCCAGAGGTCAGAGCCATATCAGACCAAAAAAACTAAAAAAAAATCTGTTGCAAAAATGAAAAGCCTCATATGAAGGGAACAAAGGCTGTAAGAGGATATTACATTAGCTACTATCAACATGACGAGGCCACAAATACATGAGCATTCATGATTACATGTGTATTGTCCCTGCAGCGCCCCCTGGAGAGACGCATTGTCCCTGCAGCGCCCCCTGGAGAGAGACGCATTGTCCCTGCAGCGCCCCCTGGAGAGACGCATTGTCCCTGCAGCGCTCCCTGGAGAGACGCATTGTCCCTGCAGCGCTCCCTGGAGAGACGCATTGTCCCTGCAGCGCCCCCTGGAGAGAGACGCATTGTCCCTGCAGCACCCCTGGAGAGACGCATTGTCCCTGCAGCGCCCCCTGGAGAGACGCATTGTCCCTGCAGCGCCCCCTGGAGAGACGCATTGTCCCTGCGCGCCCCCTGGAGAGACACGCATTGTCCCTGCAGCGCCCCCCTGGAGACAGACGCATTGTCCCTGCAGCGCCCCCTGGAGAGACGCATTGTCCCTGCAGCGCCCCCTGGAGAGAGACGTATTGTCCCTGCAGCGCCCCCTGGAGAGAGACGCATTGTCCCTGCAGCGCCCCCTGGAGAGACGTATTGTCCCTGCAGCGCCCCCTGGAGAGACGCATTGTCCCTGCAGCGCCCCCTGGAGAGAGACGCATTGTCCCTGCAGCGCCCCCTGGAGAGAGACGCATTGTCCCTGCAGCGCCCTCTGGAGAGAGACGCATTGTCCCTGCAGCGCCCCCTGGAGAGAGACGCATTGTCCCTGCAGCGCCCCCTGGAGAGAGACGCATTGTCCCTGCAGCGCCCCCTGGAGAGAGACGCATTGTCCCTGCAGCGCCCCCTGGAGAGAGACGCATTGTCCCTGCGAAATCAGATCTTTGGTTTAATTTTTAGTTTATTTTAGTTTAGTTTAGTCTTTATTTGTACAAAATCATTCATCTTCAAGAGAAAAGATGATCTGCACCAGATTTAGCTCCTGCTACTTTCCACCTGCCGTCCCTGGGCAGGTGAATACATCATAATAATAAAAGTACACATTTCATTACAATTACAACACGTTACATTTCATTATTAACATTAAGAGTTACAGAATGAATACAGACGGACTAAAAAATACAGTTAAAAGCTAGGTTGGCTTATCGTTGATTATCCAGGATTAGAGCTGGGTTGAAAAAATCGATTTTCCGATTTTTAATCGATTCGCATATTAATGACCGATTATCGATTCGTACGTCCAAAGATCGATTTTTATTTATTTTTTATCATTTTTTAATTAAAATTATTTTCTACATTTCCCTCAGTGAACTTGAATCTACCTTCAAGAAAGATAATTCCTGACTCCTGGATTCTCTTTCTTGAAGGTAGATTGACCCTTAACCTTTTCATCATCTTCCATCAGTAACTACCAATACTCTGTTTAATATTGATATAATACTAGTTTTAATATGTTGCTTCTCTACACAGTCATGAAGTGAAGGAAACGGTTCAAATACATTTTTCATTTTTAATAACATTAACCCCCGGATCGAATCGAGATCGAATCGAATCTAAAATCAGATCGAAATCGGATGGAATCGGATGGAATCTGAGAAAATCGGAAAAAATCGATTTTGAAACGTAAAAATCGGAATCGAATCGATTCTTGAAATTTGAATTGAAACCCAGCTCTATCCAGGATGTGCTTTTTCAAGTTTGGAGTGAAGTAATTCATATGTACAGACCATTTCAGACTCTCTGGGAGTTGATTCCAGCGTCTGATCATTTAAAAAGAAAAGGCAGATTGTGCAAAGGCCGAGGATCTTTTGGGGAAGGTGCAGTTTCTGCTGCTGTGGAGCGAATCCATCCAGTCGTTTGTTCAGAGCGAAGTTGGGCACATTTTTTCAAGGAGGTGAAGCAGCATCATTAAGGATTTTGAAAAGAGTTCTTTGATTTGAAAATAAGATAAAATTGTCAAAACTAAGCATTTTGTATTTGCTAAGGATGTTGCAATGGTGATAACAAAGTGTTTTTTTGTCAAATGCCTTTAAAGGTGGAATGGACGATTTTTTTCAGCAATTTTTTTATCATATTTCCTCGTGTATGTTTTTTAAAAGACAACGTCTGATCCAAATAAACCCCCAGGTATTTTGTTCCAGTGACAATGTTAATCTTTGTTCCATTGCCATAGATGTTGGGTATATCTTTAATTTTGCTTGATTTGGTAAAAAACATACCAACTGTCTTTTTAGTATTGAGTGTTATTTGATCCATAGTCAACTTAAGGGCCACTTGCTGCACATCCCCATCTATCACATACATGAGGATATCTGCATCTCTGCACACGTCCAGGAGGTCATTGATGTAAATACTGAACAGCAAGGGTCCCAAAATTGACCCCTGTGGGACCCTGTTGTGCAGGGCTTAAGAGAGGACGTTGCATTGTTGGTTCTCACACACTGCGTCCGATCTGAGAGAGATGATTTTAGCCACTGCAGTACTCGAGTAGAGATTGTAATGAGAGAGTTTGGACAGGAGGACTCAGTGGTTTACTGTGTCAAAGGTCAAAGGCCTTTGGAAGGTCCAGAAACACAGCACCCACTGCATCCGCTCTGTCCAGGTAAGCTCTGATGCTGATGTCAGGTAACTGCAAGCAGCTTCTGTGGAATGATTGCTGCGAAAACCAAATTGCATTGGGTGAAGAAAATGATTGTTGTTAAAATGTTCTGTTAGCTGTTCTATGATAGTTTTATTTAGGATTTTTGATATTACAGGTAATACACAAATATCCTGTAGTTGCTTATTTCATTTTTGCTACTGGATTTGTGAATTGATGTTATGACTGCAGTTTTGAAGACACTGGGGAACACACTTTCATCAATGGATTTATTAACAATCTGTGTTATAGTTGTTTTTAATATCTCCCTGTTTTTTAATGAGTGTGCGTCAAGTCCCCAGTCGTCTTTGGCCTTCGAATTAGATAAAGCTTGGATTATTAGGCCCGAGCCCCAGCAGGGCGGAGGGCCTATTGCTCCCGCAACGCTGCCTTTGGCAGCGTTGCAACTGTCTGACCAAACATGCGGGCGCAGCCCGCATGTTTGGTGCCCCTTCGCCCCTGGCAAGTACAGTGAACTAGCCCATGCCGAAGGCATGGATCATGCATACTTACTCCTGCTATGACAGAAATAGTCAACAATTTGTGAATGGGCGTAGCCCATTCACAAATTGTTGACAACAGCAGCGCAAAGCGCTGCATTCCTCCAAAAACCCTCCTGGCATCGTCCTGTACGCGAGAATCCATGCCGCAGGCATAGGCCATGCTTGTATCTGCTCAAATCAATGGAAGTCTATGGGGAGTGGGCGGGGCATCCCGACGGAATGGGGAGTGACGAGCGCGTAAGCGCTCGTAATGATGATTCCACCCCATGGCGGCATGGGGAAGGCTTAGAGCTTTCAAACGATGTATAATTTGTTGTTATAGTGGAAACGGCTATATTGTTTTTGCTAAAAATATTATTATTAGGCCCGAGCGCCACAAGCTGGCGAGAGGCCTATTAATCTCGTAAGGCCGTGCGATGCACGGCTGCGAAAGTGCGCACGTAGTGCGCACGAAATCGAGCGCGAAGCGCTCGCCCACTTCCAAACACTCACTAACGCACTCCTCCACTCATGCACGCCCCGTGCATACTAATTAGTTGTAGGAAAATGGAACATTACCGTTGTAAACGGGCGAAGCCCGTGCAAAAGTTCGCACTAAACGAGCACTTTACATTGAGATGACGACCGCTTCGCGGTCGTCATCCCCATATAAAGCACTCATTTGCGCTAAGTAGCTCACGAATACGTTCCCCATCTCTTGCATGTTCCGTGCATATAAGCATGTAATGCAAAAATTGAACATTATTACTGTATAGAGGGCCAAAAACACAAAGTGGGCAGAGCCCACTCAAAATTATCGAAAGTACCCGTCAGTGACCAGGGACCCACACCATGAGGTAGGAAAGCGCGAGCGCTTTCCGAAAATGTATAGTTTATGATATTTGAAAAATGGGAAACATTGTTTTCGCATCGGAATATTATTCTTTCTTTCTTTCTTTCTTTCTTTCTTCTTCTTCTCGGGACCAACCCCCCTATTTTTCACCCAGTGAACATTGACGAAAAGTCACAAAAATTTGCACGCCTCTAAAAATCGTGCCTCTCTACATTCTGGCTATTTCCCTTTTCTAAAATTAAAAAAATTGGCGCGTCAGCGCCCCCAAATGTACCAAAAATGCATTGAGAGATGGGAAATGACCCAAAAAAAATCTGATCGTAGAATCATGAAATTTGGCGCAGAGGTAGATGGTGACAAGAGAAGTAAAAAATATTATTACGGCAACGCTGTCCGCCCAACCAAATGTCGGCCATATTGCTTCAAAAATGGCTAAACATGACTTCGGAGTTTTTCCAAACGTCGTACTTTTACGAACTCCTCCCAGGGCGTTGGCCCTAAAAAGCTGAAATTTGGTGAAAATTCTACTGAGGAGTGGGACATCAAAAGTTATCCAAATTACATTGATACCTCTCACGGTCTCTGTGCGGCGAAGCCGCAAACTGTAGCTAGAATTTCAGAAATCTCCCATATTTAAAATTTCTGCCGTTTGCGCAGATAAAGTCCGAATTGCGTCAAATTAGAATCAGTTGTTAAACTCTTTGCCCTAAACCTACTTGAAGTGAAATAAATTCATTTGGCGCCACAGCGCCCCCTACAGATTTTATATGGAGGTTAAATGTTTAGTTTTGCGAAATTATATGAAATTTGACACACAACTCAATTTTAGCATCCCCATCAAAAAAGTCAATGACTCATGTCATAATTGTTATGGCGTTGCCGTAACGATGACCGAAACCTTTCATGTTATTCCAATGGGGAAATCGCCAGAACATGTTTACACTTTAGACTTTCACAAACTCCTCCCAGGGCGTCAGCCCTATTAACCTGAAATTTGGTGAGACTCATCTTCAAGACCATCAAAAGTTATCCACATTTTCATTCAAAGAGTCACGGTGTCTGTGCGGCAAAGCCGCACATTTTGCCAAGAATTCAAAATAAAATTGCTTTTTGATGGTAAAACAAAGGGGAGAAGATGTGACAGCGTCACAGATTCAGCAGTAGGCGTAATAAAAGGACAATTGGGGCGCGTTAGCGCCCCCTCCTCTTGCGGCGTGGCGGCGGTGTGGCGGCGGCGTGGCGGCGGCGTGGCGAGGGCCGATCATTGCCGCTTGCGGCTATATTTTTTATTATTTTTCTTGTTCTTCTGCTTTTTGAGGTCTAATTTGACCCCCTGAACATGCTCAAAAACTCACCAAACTTTACCCAAAATTCAAAATCGGCGAAAAATTTTGTTTTTTCTGGGCCATTTTTTTTTTCGTTAAAAAATGGCGCGACAGCGCCACCGACAAAAGTCAAAATACATTGCGCCTATGGGAGACGCCCCGAGGTCAACTTTGCCGTAGAGCTACGAAATTCGGAACACGCATTCCTCTTGTGAGGACAAAAAACAAATATTATTGTGGCCACGCCCCCAGAATTACCCTATGCCCGCCATCTTCCTTTGAAAATGAAAACACGCTGTGTTAGCCATTTTGTTCACGTCAAACTTTGACGAACTCCTCCTAGGGCGTTTTGCCCACCGACTTCAAAATCGGCGGACGTCCTCTGGACAAGTGGGGCATCTAAAGTTATCCAATTTTTTGAGATACCTTTTACGGTCTGTGTGCGGCGCAGCCGCAAAGTTGGACAACTTATTTTGGGATATTGCAGATCTAAAAATTGTTCCCATTTGATCAAAACAAGTCCGATTAGGACCAAATTTGAATCAGTTGTTCAACTTTCTAGTTTGGACCAGTTTATGATGACAAAATTGAAATGGGCGCGATAGCGCCCCCTACAGAGTGACCTTTAAATTAACATTGAAGGTCAAAAATTAGTTTTACCAAAATTTTCTAAACTTTACCCAAAATTCTATTTTGGCGTCGCGATCAAAAAAGCCAATCAGACAAATGCCTTAATTTTTACGGCGTAGTCGTAGCGATGACATAAACCTCCCATGTTATCCCTATGGGAAAACCGCTAAATCTCTCGAATATCCACATTTTTATGTTTTACACTTTAACGAAGTCCTCCTAGTGCGTTTTGCCCACCAACCTCAAAATCGGTGTACGTCCTCTAGACAAGTGGGGCATCTAAAGTTATCCAAATTTTAAGGATAGCTTTTACGGTCTCTGTGCGACGGAGCCGCAAACGTTTCCCAGAATTCTGACTATTTGGCCTTCAGAGTGGCCTATAAACAATAGAGTTTTTCCAAATGACATGATATTTTGAACAAAATTCTAATTTGCCATCCTGATCACAAAAGTATGAGAGCCAAAGTCATATTTTGTACGGCGTAACCGTAGCGATGACAGAAACATCCCATGTTATCCTTATGGGAAAATCATAGAATTGCTCAAATCACCACATTTTTACGCTTCACACTTTAACGAACTCCTCCTAGGGCGATTGTCCGATCAAGCTCATATTTGGAGAATATCATCTACACAAGCGGGGCATCAAAACTTATCCATATTTTGATTCTAAGTGCTACGGTCTCTGTGTGGCGGACCCGCAAAAATATGTCAGAAATGGGAAAACAGCGAAATCTCTGAAATGTTCACATTTACGCTTCACACTTTAATGAACTCCTCTGTGGGCAATAGCTCGATCAAGCTCATATTTGGGGAAAATCATCTACACAAGCGGGGCATCAAAAGTTATCCATATTTTTATTCCAAGTGCTACGGTCTCTGTGCGGCGGCGCAGCAAATTTGACTGACACTTGTGTTCATTTGCACTGGATTGGCCATGTCCAATGTGTCGCCGTCTGTCAAGTTCTTTTTTTATTCAACACACAATAAGGGCGCCATCTTTATCAAGTCGAAAGCGCTGAGTCGGAAGGCCGGCGGCCCGCGAGGGCCGTTGGATGCCGCTTGCGGCTTTAATTTTATCTGTTTTGGCATAATCAATACATTTGAAACCTAATGCACAATCGGAAGATGGAATACGTGGTAAAGACAAATAAGAGGCTCCAGAGGTTTGCTGTGTAATTTCATTTACTGATGCTACGAAATAGTTGCTAAAGCTTTGAGCAACTGTCGGCCCTTTATGTAAGTCCCATCTACTTAAAGGTCTATTGTCCTGCACTTTGGTTTCCCTCTTCCAGTCAGTTGATCAATTGTTTGCCACAACTGTTTCGAGTTTCCTTTGGCCTGTTTGATTACATTGAGAGAAAAATGTACTCTAGCTTTTCTAAATTGCTGAATGACTTTGTTTCGAAGGCCGTTATTTACAAGTCGATCAGTTGTAAGCCCCGTTTTTAAATGCTTTTTTAAGGCCAAATCTCTCATTTTCATCAATTTCCATAAATCATCCGTCAACCAGGGTCGAGGAATTCTTCCTTTTTCAGGATTTGAATTAAAATCAAAACAAAGTCCTCTTCAAACCTCAATAACAACACAATCCTCTTCTCTTTCCCCGAACACACACACACACACACACACACACACGGGGGACAGAGCCAGGACTGCATGGGGGACAGAGCCACAGGACTAAATGGGACTACATGGGGGACAGAGCCACAGGACTACATGGGGGACAGAGCCACAGGAATACATGGGGGACAGAGCCGCAGGACAACATGGGGGACAGAGCCGCAGGACTACATGGGGGACAGAGCCACAGGACTACATGGGGGACAGAGCCACAGGACTACATGGAGGACAGAGCCACAGGACTACATGGAGGACAGAGCCACAGGACTACATGGGGGACAGAGCCACAGGACTACATGGGGGACAGAGCCGCAGGACAACATGGGGGACAGAGCCACAGAACTACATGGGGGACAGAGCCGCAGGACTGCATGGGGGACAGAGCCACAGGACTAAATGGGACTACATGGGGGACAGAGCCACAGGACTACATGGGGGACAGAGCCACAGGAATACATGGGGGACAGAGCCGCAGGACAACATGGGGGACAGAGCCGCAGGACTACATGGGGGACAGAGCCACAGGACTACATGGGGGACAGAGCCACAGGACTACATGGAGGACAGAGCCACAGGACTACATGGAGGACAGAGCCACAGGACTACATGGGGGACAGAGCCACAGGACTACATGGGGGACAGAGCCGCAGGACAACATGGGGGACAGAGCCACAGAACTACATGGGGGACAGAGCCGCAGGACTACATGGGGGACAGAGCCACAGGACTACATGGGGGACAGAGCCACAGGACTACATGGAGGACAGAGCCACAGGACTACATGGGGGACAGAGCCGGGACTACATGGGGGACAGAGCCGCAGGACTACATGAGGGACAGAGCCGCAGGACTACATAGGGGACAGAGCCAGGACTACATGGGGGACAGAGCCGCAGGACTACATGGGGGACAGAGCCGGGACTACATGGGGGACAGAGCCGCAGGACTACATGAGGGACAGAGCCGCAGGACTACATAGGGGACAGAGCCAGGACTACATGGGGGACAGAGCCGCAGGACTACATGGGGGACACATGGGGGACAGAGCCACAGGACTACATGGGGGACATATGGGGGACAGAGCCACAGGACTACATGGGGGATATATGGGGGACAGAGCCACAGGACTACATGGGGGACAGAGCCACAGGACTACATGGGGGACAGAGCCACAGGACTACATAGGGGACAGAGCCAGGACTACATGGGGGACAGAGCCGCAGGACTACATGGGGGACACATGGGGGACAGAGCCAGGACTACATGGGGGACACATGGGGGACAGAGCCACAGGACTACATAGGGGACAGAGCCAGGACTACATGGGGGACAGAGCCAGGACTACATGGGGGACAGAGCCGCAGAACTACATGGGGGACACATGGGGGACAGAGCCACAGGACTACATGGGGGACAGAGCCACAGGACTACATGGGGGACAGAGCCACAGGACTAAATGGGGGACAGAGCCGGGACTACATGGGGGACAGAGCCGCAGGACTACATGAGGGACAGAGCCGCAGGACTACATAGGGGACAGAGCCAGGACTACATGGGGGACAGAGCCGCAGGACTACATGGGGGACAGAGCCGGGACTACATGGGGGACAGAGCCGCAGGACTACATGAGGGACAGAGCCGCAGGACTACATAGGGGACAGAGCCAGGACTACATGGGGGACAGAGCCGCAGGACTACATGGGGGACAGAGCCGCAGGACTACATGGGGGACACATGGGGGACAGAGCCACAGGACTACATGGGGGACATATGGGGGACAGAGCCACAGGACTACATGGGGGACAGAGCCACAGGACTACATGGGGGACATATGGGGGACAGAGCCACAGGACTACATAGGGGACAGAGCCAGGACTACATGGGGGACAGAGCCGCAGGACTACATGGGGGACACATGGGGGAC
Source organism: Eucyclogobius newberryi (assembly GCF_026437365.1). Taxonomy (NCBI): domain Eukaryota; kingdom Metazoa; phylum Chordata; class Actinopteri; order Gobiiformes; family Gobiidae; genus Eucyclogobius; species Eucyclogobius newberryi. The sequence goes on from NW_027315834.1 coordinate 2,617,616, forward strand.
AGAGCCAGGACTACATGGGGGACACATGGGGGACAGAGCCACAGGACTACATAGGGGACAGAGCCAGGACTACATGGGGGACAGAGCCAGGACTACATGGGGGACAGAGCCGCAGAACTACATGGGGGACACATGGGGGACAGAGCCACAGGACTACATGGGGGACAGAGCCACAGGACTACATGGGGGACATAGCCACAGGACTACATGGGGGACAGAGCCACAGGACTACATGGGGGACAGAGCCACAGGACTACATGGGGGACATAGCCAGGACTACATGGGGGACAGAGCCACAGGACTACATGGAGGACAGAGCCACAGGACTACATGGGGGACAGAGCCACAGGACTACATGGGGGACAGAGCGGCAGGACTACATGGGGGACAGAGCCGCAGGACTACATGGGGGACAGAGCCACAGGACTACATGGGGGACAGCCGCAGGACTACATGGGGGACAGAGCCACAGGACTACATGGGGGACAGAGCCAGGACTACATGGGGGACATATGGGGGACAGAGCCACAGGACTACATGGGGGACATATGGGGGACAGAGCCACAGGACTACATGGGGGACAGAGCCACAGGACTACATGGGGGACATATGGGGGACAGAGCCACAGGACTACATAGGGGACAGAGCCAGGACTACATGGGGGACAGAGCCGCAGGACTACATGGGGGACACATGGGGGACAGAGCCAGGACTACATGGGGGACACATGGGGGACAGAGCCACAGGACTACATAGGGGACAGAGCCAGGACTACATGGGGGACAGAGCCAGGACTACATGGGGGACAGAGCCGCAGAACTACATGGGGGACACATGGGGGACAGAGCCACAGGACTACATGGGGGACGGAGCCACAGGACTACATGGGGGACATAGCCACAGGACTACATGGGGGACAGAGCCACAGGACTACATGGGGGACAGAGCCACAGGACTACATGGGGGACATAGCCAGGACTACATGGGGGACAGAGCCACAGGACTACATGGGACTACATGGGGGACAGAGCCACAGGACTACATGGGGGACAGAGCCGCAGGACTACATGGGGGACAGAGCCAGGACTACATGGGGGACAGAGCCACAGGACTACATGGGGGACAGAGCCACAGGACTATAGGGGGACAGAGCCAGGACTACATGGGGGACAGAGCCAGGACTACATGGGGGACAGAGCCACAGGACTACATGGAGGACAGAGCCACAGGACTACATGGGGGACAGAGCCACAGGACTACATGGGGGACAGAGCCACAGGACTACATGGAGGACAGAGCCACAGGACTACATGGGGGACAGCCGCAGGACTACATGGGGGACAGAGCCACAGGACTACATGGGGGACAGAGCCAGGACTACATGGGGGACAGAGCCAGGACTACATGGGGGACAGAGCCACAGGACTACATGGGGGACAGAGCCACAGGACTACATGGGGGACAGAGCCACAGGACTACATGGGGGACAGAGCCACAGGACTACATGGGGGACAGAGCCACAGGACTACATGGAGGACAGAGCCACAGGACTACATGGGGGACATAGCCACAGTCTGCTCTTGACGTTGTCGCGCCGTTAAAACAGAAGGTCATTAGGCCAAAGCGCGCCTCCCCATGGTACAACCAAGAACTGCGTTCACATAAACAAAAAGTTAGAAAGTTAGAGGGATTATTTCGTCGCTCTCACACCGAAGAATCCCTAAAAGCATGGAAAAGTTGCCTGCTGTCCTATAAGCAGGCTCTGCGTAAGGCCCAAACCAGATATTATTCAAATCTAATAGAAGTCAACAAAAGTAACACTAAATTCCTTTTCAGCACTGTAGCTAGGCTAACAAACTGTCACAGTGCAGTAGAGCCCTCAATCCCAGCTACACTTAGCTCTGATGATTTCCTCCTATTTTTTAATAATAAAATAAAAACAATCAGAGATAAATTAGATGAAATTACCCCCGCTATTAGCCCTGAACTAGCCCATGCTGTAAATCTAACGTCCCATATAAATCCACCTGTAAACCTAGAAAGGTTCACAGCTGCTGATCAAGCAGAGATAACTTCAGCCATTATGTCCTCTAAAAGCTCAACTTGTGTCCTAGACCCCATTCCAAGCTCCTCAAAGACATTCTCCCCCTAATTATAGACCCTATTCTTAATATAATAAATACTTCACTCCAAAGTGGCTATGTTCCACAGTCCTTCAAACATGCAGTCATTAAACCTCTTCTGAAAAAGCCTAATCTAGATCCCGACCTATTGGTAAACTACAGACCTATTTCAAATCTTCCCTTCGTCTCTAAAATCCTTGAAAAAGTTGTAGTAAAACAGCTTTGTCGCCACCTGCAGGACAATAACTTATTTGAAGTTTTCCAGTCAGGGTTCAGAGCCCACCACAGCACTGAAACTGCACTAGTTAAAGTCACAAATGATTTGTTATTAGCCGCTGGTGATGGACTGGTCTCAATCCTGGTTCTGTTGGACCTCAGCGCAGCGTTTGACACCATTGACCACAACATTCTACTGCAGAGGTTAGAATGTGATGTAGGTGTTGGAGGAACAGCCCTCAGCTGGTTTAAATCCTATCTATCTGATAGGTTCCAATTTGTTAATGTAAACCAGAGCTCCTCACCAAGCTCTAAAGTAATTTACGGTGTGCCACAGGGTTCGGTACTCGGTCCAATTCTGTTTACTCTTTATATGCTACCATTAGGCAACATTATCAGAAAGCATGGCATTAACTTCCACTGCTAAACAGACGACACTCAGCTGTATTTATCAATGAAACCTGATCAGAGCGATCAAGTAGACAGACTTAGTACTTGTGTGAAGGAGATAAAAACCTGGATGACACTAAACTACCTGCTTCTTAACCCTGAAAAAACCGAGGTCATTGTGCTTGGCCCTAAGCATCTACGAGACGCTCTATCTGAGCAGATAGTCACACTGGACAATGTCAGTGTAGCCTCCAGTTCTACTGTAAGAAACCTTGGAGTCTTATTTGACCAGGAGCTCTCATTTAAAGCTCATATAAATCAAGCTTGTAAAACAGCCTATTTCCATTTGCGCAACATCGCCAAAATCAGAAGAATCCTGCCTAAAAGTGATGCTGAAAAACTTATCCATGCATTTGTAACGACTAGATTAGACTACTGTAACTCCCTGCTTGCAGCGTGTCCTAAAAGCTCCATAAAAAGCTTTCAACTGGTTCAAAATGCAGCAGCAAGATTACTAACAGGAACAAAAAGAAGAGAGCACATTACGCCAGTGCTGAAGTCTCTTCACTGGCTCCCCGTCGAGTCTAGAATCAAATTCAAAATTCTACTCTTGACCTACAAAGCCATAAATGACATGGCCCCATCCTACCTCAAAGATGCTATAGAACCATATCATCCAAACAGAGCTCTTCGCTCTCAGAATGCTGGCCTTCTGGTGGTGCCAAGAGTCTCTAAAAGTACTGTAGGAGGTAGAGCGTTTAGCTACCAAGCTCCTGTGTTATGGAATCAGCTCCCGACCCATGCTAAATATGCTGACACAGTCTCTTCATTTAAGTCCAGGCTTAAAACGTTCCTCTTCGAAATCGCTTATGGTCAGAGTAGTTAGGAACAGAAAGATAAACCCACAGCTTCAGCTACGCTGCCCTAGGAGTAACTATGCTGGGGGAAGTATGACAGCTTGAGCACTATCCTCTTCTTCTTCTGACTACTTATGCTATCAAACAATATTTATTTTTTGATTCCACTTGCAAACTGTTCACCGCCTTCTTTTCTTTCTCTCACTCCTGAGGACCTGTGGACCCAGATGCCCCTCCCCTGGTGAAGTGGTCCCTGCCCTGTGTGGACGGTCCCTCATCTGCCTGAAGAGTGGCTCCAGTTCGCCTCAGTCGGTCCCTCATCTGCCTGAAGAGTGGGTCCAGCTCGCCTCCGACGGTCCCTCGTCTGCCTGAAGAGTGGGTCCAGCTCGCCTCCGACGGTCCCTCTTCTGCCTGAAGAGTGGGTCCAGCTCGACTCAGACGGTCCCTCTTCTGCCTGAAGAGTGGGTCCAGCTCGACTCAGACGGTCCCTCATCTGCCTGAAGAGTGGGTCCAGCTCGACTCAGACGGTCCCTCTTCTGCCTGAAGAGTGGGTCCAGCTCCAGTCTCCTTGTGTCCGTCTGTCCGTCTGTGAGAGTCGGATCTCTCCTTCACTGGAACTCCTCCAGGTTTCTACGCTTTTTTCCCAAAGAGGTTTTTTTGTAGTTTTTCCTGGCCGAGAAGGAGAGTCTAAGGACAGAGGACCCTGGGACATCGTCCCTCGCCACCACAGACATTGTCTGACTTCATCGCCACCACAGACATTGTTGATTCATTTCTCCCTGTGGCCCTCAGAGGCAACTGTTGTTGTGATTTTGGGCCTTACAAAAATAAATTGATTTGATTTGATTTGATTTGACTACATGGGGGACAGAACCACAGGACTATATGGGGGACAGAGCCGCAGGACTACATGGGGGACAGAGCTAGGACTACATGGGGGACAGAGCCACAGGACTACATGGAGGACAGAGCCACAGGACTACATGGGGGACAGAGCCACAGGACTACATGGGGGACAGAGCCACAGGACTACATGGGGGACAGAGCCACAGGACTACATGGGGGACAGCCGCAGGACTACATGGGGGACAGCCGCAGGACTACATGGGGGACAGAGCCACAGAACTACATGGGGGACAGAGCTACAGGACTACATGGGGGACAGAGCCACAGGACTACATGGGGGACAGAGCCACAGGACTACATGGGGGACAGAGCCACAGGACTACATGGGGGACAGAGCCACAGGACTACATGGGGGACAGAGCCAGGACTACATGGGGGACAGAGCCACAGGACTACATGGGGGACAGAGCCAGGACTACATGGGGGACAGAGCCACAGGACTACATGGGGGACAGAGCCACAGGACTACATGGGGGACAGAGCCACAGGACTACATGGGGGACAGCCGCAGGACTACATGGGGGACAGCCGCAGGACTACATGGGGGACAGCCGCAGGACTACATGGGGGACAGAGCCACAGAACTACATGGGGGACAGAGCCACAGGACTACATGGGGGACAGAGCCACAGGACTACATGGGGGACAGAGCCACAGGACTACATGGGGGACAGAGCCACAGGACTACATGGGGGACAGAGCCACAGGACTACATGGAGGACAGAGCCACAGGACTACATGGGGGACTGTAATGGCAGAAAATGGGTCATGTCATGTCATTCTAATGTTGTTTTAGGCCATGACATGTCACAGAATTAACATCTTTGTTGTTCTCCTGTGTGCAGATGGGATAAGAATATGAGGTCCTGATTATACTGAATATCTACTGTCCGGCGCCTCTTAATCATCAATTAATGCGTCAGGACCGGATTCAGTGTGGAAATGGTCTTTGATTAAACCTCTGAAGAGAGAGCTGGAACCGTCACAGACGTGATAGTCTGGTCTATCTCTTTTTGAGCTGATTTGGGTTGTGATTATGTCATGTTTGTTATCACCTATAAAAGGTGTACTTTGTAACTTGTAAAGTTAGGTAGGGACAGAACGAACTTGTCTTAAGGAAAGTGAGGGTGTTTATCCACTGTGCACGTGAATAAACTTCCACCTTTTGAGAGAGACCGAGAGACTCTGTTTCTGCTTCAAGTTATTGCCTGGTTACTCTTTACTTGATCAATTTCACAGGGAAACAGCAGAGCGGACAAGGCAGCCAAGGCCGCATCTTATCTCTGCAGACAAGAGCAAAATGAATGTTTTGTGTCTAATAACACTTCTCTTCCAGAGTCCTTATCAGCCATGCAGGAATTCTCCACGTCAGAGGAAATCTCTGTGTGGAAGAAGGCGGGGGCTGAGAAGTGTGATGGCATTTGGGTTGGGCCTAACAAAAAAACCTGTTTACCTAAACATTTTTTTCAGGCAGATGGCGCTGATCTCACATGGACGGGACCATGCGTCAAAAGGGGGGATGGTGACGGCTGTGGGACAGAATTGGTTCACGAAAGGTTTTACCTTTAATGCCCAAAAATTTTGTCAATCTTGTGCTATCTGTTTAAACAATAATCCAGGTAGAGCAAGACAAATTCCACAGGCGGCACACCCACCGCCAGAAAGACCTTTTGGGCATATGCAAATGGATTTCATTGAGCTTAATCCATCAGAAGGCAAGAAATTCTGTTTAGTGTTTGTTGACATCTGGTCACGTTATGTCGAGGCGTTTCCTTGTAAACATGCCTCCAGCAACGCAGTGGTTAAAGCTCTGATTACAGAGATTGTGCCACGCTGGGGCGTTCCTGAAAAAATTTCAAGTGACAATGGCAGCCACTTTGTTGCAAAAGTGATAGAGGAGGTGGGTCAATTTCTGGGCATCGATCTCCGAAAACATACTTCTTATCACCCAGAATCTTGTGGTCCCGCGGAGAGATGCAACGGGACACTCAAAACAAAACTGACCAAAATATGTGAGCAAACTGGACTCTCCTGGGTTAAGGCACTGCCACTGGCTTTGATGTACATAAGAATGCGGGTACAGGCAAGATGTAAAATGAGTCCATTTGAAATCCTGTTTGCTCGCCCACCTAACATAGGCCTCGACCCACCTCCGCCACGAGATCTGCCCGATTCCTCCCTGTGCGACGACTCAATGCTAGCTTACTGTAAAGAATTGGATGACCTGTTGTCCTCAATTTCTGCACAGGTGAAAGCCGCTCTCCCAAAGGCAGCAGAAGCTGTCCTCCACAACTTCAAACCAGGTGACTGGATCTTGATCCGAGAGCCGAGGAGGAAAAGGTGGTGTTCCAAAAGGTGGATTGGCCCGGTCCAGGTCCTCCTCATCACTCACACCGCAGTGAAAGTCGCAGAACGGGGCACCTGGGTTCACGCATCTCACTGCCGAGCCATCTTCAGCACACCTGCGGAGATCAATGACAACGCGGGTGTCGGTCCACTCGTGGGTCGGACACAAGGGGCAACCACTGAGGACGTCGTGGGACCTTTTTGCAACGATCTCAAGTTCGAGAAAGTCGGGGTCCGAGCAGGTCGTAAACCTCGAAAGGCACCAGAGCCCACTGATCGAGTGCTCCGAGCAGGGGGCACGTTGCCAAAACCCGGCGCGGTTTAAAGCTCCACGTTCTTCTGCATTGTCTGGTAATATCTACACAAATACTGTCTTCATCGTCTTCATGATTCCTGAGGCTCACCCGGCTCCTCCTGGGGGGAGGAGTCCCCCGGAGCGTCAGAGCTCTAAATGGTATCTGACCGACAGAAAGGTCGAGCTCAACATCAGGTTGCTGAACTATAGAATAATGATTTATGCAACGGGTCTGTCAATAGTTCTGGCGTTGGGAATAATATGGTTTATCACTCTGCCTAGCTGGATGTGGCCCCACAGAGAAAACAGAGTAGACCGTAACACTCGTACACTGCACTATGACGACACATCCAAGATCGAGTCTCTCACAGACACTTATAACCATTCCACCGTCTATACACTAAACTATTGGTATCAATATGCTAAATATGTAGCCGACAGTCACAAGCGGAGAGATTGTTATGTATGTACACACATGCCCATGGCAACCAACTCTCCACACGTGCTCCCTCTCCCTGTGCCTAATTTATCCAACATGTTACCTGGCACTCTAATTTCTAGAGATAATGTTAAACTTCTGAGTAGGATAGTTTGGTCTGCGTGGAGAGCGGTGATTCCTCTTCTCCCACGCAAGATTAAGTTCCGACCTCAGATTCACATCAGACCTCCTAAAAATGTAAAACTAGACGCGGGTGCACTTTACTAAAAGGGAGTTGCTGTACCTACATATCTGCTAATGATGAGGATGGGGGTGCGATCCAACAGGGACTCGCAAATTTGACCAGACTCCGTAATCTCATGGAATCTGAAACTGTCACTGCCACTCACCCTTTTTCTGTGTTAGAATGGGCTCTTACTTCCTGGCGTGACGTACTCATAAATTTTGGCATTATTGTAGGGGTAATCTTGATTCTGTTTTCTTGTGTTCTCCCATGTTTGTTCAAAGTGATTGGTAAAATGGTTTCTGCTCAATATATGTCTGTTCAGGTTCCAGGGCCAGATAGAGACGCGTCTAAGCAAGACACAGGCTACATTAGTGATTCAGATGATGATTCAATCATCAAGGGAATGAGACCTTAAGCCAGTAAAACAAGAGCGGAGGCAAATAAAACTTTAACAGTTTTATTAATTTCTTTTAAACTGTTTTTAAAATCACTGATTCAAAGGGAAATTGTAATGACTTAAATTAAGACAAGAGATGGACTGAAATCTTTATTTTGATGAAATTAATCGAGCATTTTTTTCTTCTTCCATAAGTCAGCATCAGCCTGTCCGTCCTGAGCCCCATTCACAGGGGAATTCCTCCAGGTTTCTACTTTTATCCCAAAGTGGTTTTGTAGTTTTCTCCTACTCAGGTTTTCTACTTTTATCCCAAAGAGGTTTGGTAGTTTTTTCCTGGCCGGTGGAGGGGGTCTCGGGACGGGGGAGCTGGGGTTAACTTTATTAATATTTTTTATTAATTATTTTATCTATTTTTTATTATTATTATTATTATTTTATTTCTAATGTCAAGGGTTCAATTTTATTAATTAGTGTTTTTAATCATTAAATTTGTCATTTGTATTAATATTTTTTTTTTTATTTATCTAATTATTGTTATTATTCATTTTTTGTTGTGTTATTAATTATTAATTAATATTTTCTCTGATTGGTAATTGATTGATGATATGATATTAAACAGGGGTTTAAGATAATCAAAAGAGTGGTATTGTAATGGCAGAAAATGGGTCATGTCATGTCATTCTAATGTTGTTTTAGGCCATGACATGTCACAGAATTAACATCTTTGTTGTTCTCCTGTGTGCAGATGGGATAAGAATATGAGGTCCTGATTATACTGAATATCTACTGTCCGGCGCCTCTTAATCATCAATTAATGCGTCAGGACCGGATTCAGTGTGGAAATGGTCTTTGATTAAACCTCTGAAGAGAGAGCTGGAACCGTCACAGACGTGATAGTCTGGTCTATCTCTTTTTGAGCTGATTTGGGTTGTGATTATGTCATGTTTGTTACCACCTATAAAAGGTGTACTTTGTAACTTGTAAAGTTAGGTAGGGACAGAACGACCTTGTCTTAGGGAAAGTGAGGGTGTTTATCCACTGTGCACGTGAATAAACTTCCACCTTTGGAGAGAGACCGAGAGACTCTGTTTCTGCTTCAAGTCATTGCCTGGTTACTCTTTACTTGATCATTGTTTTCAGGAAACTGCCGTAACAGGACAGAGCCACAGGACTACATGGGGGACAGAGCGGCAGGACTACATGGGGGACAGAGCCACAGGACTACATGGGGGACAGAGCGGCAGGACTACATGGGGGACAGAGCCACAGGACTACATGGGGGACAGAGCCACAGGACTACATGGGGGACATATGGGGGACAGAGCCACAGGACTACATAGGGGACAGAGCCAGGACTACATGGGGGACAGAGCCGCAGGACTACATGGAGGACAGAGCCACAGGACTACATGGGGGACATAGCCACAGGACTACATGGGGGACAGAACCACAGGACTACATGGGGGACAGAGCCGCAGGACTACATGGGGGACAGAGCTAGGACTACATGGGGGACAGAGCCACAGGACTACATGAAGGACAGAGCCACAGGACTACATGGGGGACAGAGCCACAGGACTACATGGGGGACAGAGCCACAGGACTACATGGGGGACAGAGCCACAGGACTACATGGGGGACAGCCGCAGGACTACATGGGGGACAGCCGCAGGACTACATGGGGGACAGAGCCACAGAACTACATGGGGGACAGAGCCACAGGACTACATGGGGGACAGAGCCACAGGACTACATGGGGGACAGAGCCACAGGACTACATGGGGGACAGAGCCACAGGACTACATGGGACTACATGGAGGAAAGAGCTGCAGGACTACATGGGGGACAGAGCCACAGGACTACATGGGGGACAGAGCCACAGGACTACATGGGGGACAGAGCCAGGACTACATGGGGGACAGAGCCACAGGACTACATGGAGGACAGAGCCACAGGACTACATGGGGGACAGAGCCACAGGACTACATGGGGGACAGAGCCGCAGGACTACATGGGGGACAGAGCCACAGGACTACATGGGGGACAGAGCGGCAGGACTACATGGGGGACAGAGCCACAGGACTACATGGGGGACAGAGCCACAGGACTACATGGGGGACATATGGGGGACAGAGCCACAGGACTACATAGGGGACAGAGCCAGGACTACATGGGGGACAGAGCCGCAGGACTACATGGGGGACACATGGGGGACAGAGCCAGGACTACATGGGGGACACATGGGGGACAGAGCCACAGGACTACATAGGGGACAGAGCCAGGACTACATGGGGGACAGAGCCGCAGGACTACATGGGGGACAGAGCCAGGACTACATGGGGGACAGAGCCGCAGAACTACATGGGGGACACATGGGGGACAGAGCCAGAGCCACAGGACTACATGGGGGACAGAGCCAGGACTACATGGGACTACATGGGGGACAGAGCCAGGATTACATGGGGGACAGAGCCACAGGACTACATGGGGGACAGAGCCACAGGACTACATGGGGGACAGAGCCAGGACTACATGGGGGACAGAGCCACAGGACTACATGGGACTACATGGGGGACAGAGCCACAGGACTACATGGGGGACAGAGCCGCAGGACTACATGGGGGACAGAGCCACAGGACTACATGGGACTACATGGAGGACAGAGCTGCAGGACTACATGGGGGACAGAGCCACAGGACTACATGGGGGACAGAACCAGGACTACATGGGGGACAGAGCCAGGACTACATGGGGGACAGAGCCACAGGACTACATGGGGGACAGAGCCAGGACTACATGGGGGACAGAGCCACAGGACTACATGGAGGACAGAGCCACAGGACTACATGGGGGACAGAGCCACAGGACTACATGGGGGACAGAGCCACAGGACTACATGGGGGACAGAGCCACAGGACTACATGGGGGACAGAGCCAGGACTACATGGGGGACAGAGCCACAGGACTACATGGGGGACAGAGCCACAGGACTACATGGGGGACAGAGCCACAGGACTACATGGGGGACAGAGCCACAGGACTACATGGAGGACAGAGCCACAGGACTACATGGGGGACATAGCCACAGGACTACATGGGGGACAGAACCACAGGACTACATGGGGGACAGAGCCGCAGGACTACATGGGGGACAGAGCTAGGACTACATGGGGGACAGAGCCACAGGACTACATGAAGGACAGAGCCACAGGACTACATGGGGGACAGAGCCACAGGACTACATGGGGGACAGAGCCACAGGACTACATGGGGGACAGAGCCACAGGACTACATGGGGGACAGCCGCAGGACTACATGGGGGACAGCCGCAGGACTACATGGGGGACAGAGCCACAGAACTACATGGGGGACAGAGCCACAGGACTACATGGGGGACAGAGCCACAGGACTACATGGGGGACAGAGCCACAGGACTACATGGGGGACAGAGCCACAGGACTACATGGGACTACATGGAGGAAAGAGCTGCAGGACTACATGGGGGACAGAGCCACAGGACTACATGGGGGACAGAGCCACAGGACTACATGGGGGACAGAGCCAGGACTACATGGGGGACAGAGCCACAGGACTACATGGAGGACAGAGCCACAGGACTACATGGGGGACAGAGCCACAGGACTACATGGGGGACAGAGCCGCAGGACTACATGGGGGACAGAGCCACAGGACTACATGGGGGACAGCCGCAGGACTACATGGGGGACAGAGCCACAGGACTACATGGGGGACAGAGCCACAGGACTACATGGGGGACAGAGCCACAGGACTACATGGGGGACAGAGCCACAGGACTACATGGGGGACAGAGCCACAGGACTACATGGAGGACAGAGCCACAGGACTACATGGGGGACATAGCCACAGGACTACATGGGGGACAGAGCCACAGGACTACATGGGGGACAGAGCCACAGGACTACATGGAGGACAGAGCCACAGGACTACATGGGGGACATAGCCACAGGACTACATGGGGGACAGAGCCACAGGACTACATGGGGGACAGAGCCACAGGACTACATGGGGGACAGAGCCACAGGACTACATGGGGGACAGAACCACAGGACTACATGGGGGACAGAGCCACAGGACTACATGGAGGACAGAGCCAGGACTACATGGGGGACAGAGCCACAGGACTACATGGAGGACAGAGCTAGGACTACATGGAGGACAGAGCCAGGACTACGTGGGGGACAGAGCCACAGGACTACATGGGGGACAGAGCCACAGGACTACATGGGGGACAGCCGCAGGACTACATGGGGGACAGCCGCAGGACTACATGGGGGACAGAGCCAGGACTACATGGGGGACAGAGCCACAGGACTACATGGGGGACAGAGCCACAGGACTACATGGGGGACAGAGCCACAGGACTACATGGGGGACAGAGCCACAGGACTACATACTACATGGGGGACAGAGCCACAGGACTACATGGGGGACAGCCGCAGGACTACATGGGGGACAGCCGCAGGACTACATGGGGGACAGCCGCAGGACTACATGGGGGACAGAGCCAGGACTACATGGGGGACAGCCGCAGGACTACATGGGGGACAGAGCCACACGACTACATGGGGGACAGAGCCACAGGACTACATGGGGGACAGAGCCACAGGACTACATGGGGGACAGAGCCACAGGACTACATAGGGGACAGCCGCAGGACTACATGGGGGACAGCCGCAGGACTACATGGGGGACAGAGCCAGGACTACATGGGGGACAGAGCCAGGACTACATGGGGGACAGAGCCACAGGACTACATGAGACACTAGACCAGCGAGTGGTCAGAGATGTTCTGGGAGCGCTGCAGAGACGCGGTGTTGGAACAGAAAACATTCTTGACACTTTTTCACTGTCTTCAAAACCTCAGCATTTTCATTCAAGCGAGACTGACCTATGACAAAGACTGTGATGACTCAATGGCCCGTCACCAGCAGGAGGCCGGTCCATGTTTAGTCCTGACTCTGGCACCAGCAGGAGGCCGACCCTTCCTGGTTCTGGTCAGGACCGGAGCAGCAGCGTTCTGGATGAACTGCAGCTGTTTTACAGCTCGTTTGGAGAGGCCAGTGAGCGGCTGTTACAGTCTAATCTACTGGAGACAAACGAATGGACCCAATTTGTCCGCAGCTCAGTCGCCCGAGGATGGAACCTGGTTTGTAAAACGTCCGAGGCCTCAAGTGTTGTTGAGGACAAAAGCAAAGGAAGAAAGATGGCCAGTAACATGGGTAAAAGGAAAACAGCTGCGTGATGCCGTGTGTCTGGACACTTACAAATGATCAGACCAGAGCCAGCCAAGTGGAAACACTTTATTATTTGGAGTACTGCCAAAGCCACCTGGAGCCACCACGAGCCACCTGGAGCCACCACGAGCCACCTGGAGCCACCACGAGCCACCTGGAGCCACCACGACCCACCTGAAGCCACCACGAGCCACCTGGAGCCACCACGAGCCACCTGGAGCCACCTGGAGCCACCACGAGCCACCTGGAGCAACCACGACCCACCTGAAGCCACCACGAGCCACCTGGAGCCACCACGAGCCACCTTGAGCCACCACGAGCCACCTGGAGCCACCACGACCCACCTGAAGCCACCACGAGCCACCTGGAGCCACCACGAGCCACCTGGAGCAACCACGACCCACCTGAAGCCACCACGAGCCACCTGGAGCCACCACGAGCCACCTTGAGCCACCACGAGCCACCTGGAGCCACCACGACCCACCTGAAGCCACCACGAGCCACCTGGAGCCACCACGACCCACCTGAAGCCACCACGAGCCACCTGGAGCCACCACAAGCCACCTGGAGCCTCCACGAGCCACCACGAACCACCTGGTTCTAGTTGCCACTAGGGCTGCGATACGATACGTATCCCGATACAGGGGTCACGATACGTATACTTGTATATTCCGATACAATTCCTTCATTACGATACGTATCCCGATACATTTTTGAAAAAAGGTCTTAAAAATGTATCAAATGGGTAATGTTTTTATTCTGGATAAGTAATTTATGAAAGTCATGTTTTTCCCCAAAGCACTTATTTATAAATCCATTCTGCTCTAATAACTTCATGCATCCAACCAACTGACCCAAATAGAAATATAAGGAAGACATTCTAGTAAAGTATTGTATGTTTCATGGTCTGAACCTGCTGCAGCAGCAGCTTCTGATCAGGTCCACAGCTCCTTCTCACCTCGGCCAGAGGAGCAGCACTAACAGCAGATCAAAAGTACTATTCCACCTCGTTTAAAGCCTATGGGCCACAATTTATTTTTTTCAATTTAAAAAATATCGATACGGAGTCCGTGACGATATATCGCCGTATCGATATTTTGAACACAGCCCTAGTCGCCACCTTGAGCCACGTTGAGCCACCTTGAGCCACCTGGAACTACCTGTCAAACTGTCACAGTGCAGTAGAGCCCTCAATCCCAGCTACACTTAGCTCTGATGATTTCCTCCTATTTTTTAATAATAAAATAAAAACAATCAGAGATAAATTAGATGAAATTACCCCCGCTATTAGCCCTGAACTAGCCCAAGCTGTAAATCTAACGTCCCATATAAATCCACCTGTAAACTTAGAAAGGTTCACAGCTGTTGATCAAGCAGAGATAACTTCAGCCATTATGTCCTCTAAAAGCTCAACTTGTGTCCTAGACCCCATTCCAAGCTCCTCAAAGACATTCTTCCCCTAATTATAGACCCTATTCTTAATATAATAAATACTTCACTCGAAAGTGGCTATGTTCCACAGTCCTTCAAACATGCAGTCATTAAACCTCTTCTGAAAAAGCCTAATCTAGATCCCGACCTATTGGTAAACTACAGACCTATTTCAAATCTTCCCTTCGTCTCTAAAATCCTTGAAAAAGTTGTAGTAAAACAGCTTTGTCGCCACCTGCAGGACAATAACTTATTTGAAGTTTTCCAGTCAGGGTTCAGAGCCCACCACAGCACTGAAACTGCACTAGTTAAAGTCACAAATGATTTGTTATTAGCCGCTGATGATGGACTGGTCTCAATCCTGGTTCTGTTGGACCTCAGCGCAGCGTTTGACACCATTGACCACAACATTCTACTGCAGAGGTTAGAATGTGATGTAGGTGTTGGAGGAACAGCCCTTAGCTGGTTTAAATCCTATCTATCTGATAGGTTCCAATTTGTTAATGTAAACCAGAGCTCCTCACCAAGCTCTAAAGTAATTTACGGTGTGCCACAGGGTTCGGTACTCGGTCCAATTCTGTTTACTCTTTATATGCTACCATTAGGCAACATTATCAGAAAGCATGGCATTAACTTCCACTGCTATGCAGATGACACTCAGCTGTATTTATCAATGAAACCTGATCAGAGCGATCAAGTAGACAGACTTAGTACTTGTGTGAAGGAGATAAAAACCTGGATGACACTAAACTACCTGCTTCTTAACCCTGAAAAAACCGAGGTCATTGTGCTTGGCCCTAAGCATCTACGAGACGCTCTATCTGAGCAGATAGTCACACTGGACAATGTCAGTGTAGCCTCCAGTTCTACTGTAAGAAACCTTGGAGTCTTATTTGACCAGGAGCTCTCATTTAAAGCTCATATAAATCAAGCTTGTAAAACAGCCTATTTCCATTTGCGCAACATCGCCAAAATCAGAAGAATCCTGCCTAAAAGTGATGCCGAAAAACTTATCCATGCATTTGTAACGACTAGATTAGACGACTGTAACTCCTGCTTGCAGCGTGTCCTAAAAGCTCCATAAAAAGCTTTCAACTGGTTCAAAATGCAGCAGCAAGATTACTAACAGGAACAAAAAGAAGAGAGCACATTACGCCAGTGCTGAAGTCTCTTCACTGGCTCCCCGTCGAGTCTAGAATCAAATTCAAAATTCTACTCTTGACCTACAAAGCCATAAATGACATGGCCCCATCCTACCTCAAAGATGCTATAGAACCATATCATCCAAACAGAGCTCTTCGCTCTCAGAATGCTGGCCTTCTGGTGGTGCCAAGAGTCTCTAAAAGTACTGTAGGAGGTAGAGCGTTTAGCTACCAAGCTCCTGTGTTATGGAATCAGCTCCCGACCCATGCTAAATATGCTGACACAGTCTCTTCATTTAAGTCCAGGCTTAAAACGTTCCTCTTCGAAATCGCTTATGGTCAGACTAGTTAGGAACAGAAAGATAAACCCACAGCTTCAGCTACGCTGCCCTAGGAGTAACTATGCTGGGGGAAGTATGACAGCTTGAGCACTATCCTCTTCTTCTTCTGACTACTTATGCTATCAAACAATATTTATTTTTTGATTCCACTTGCAAACTGTTCACCGCCTTCTTTTCTTTCTCTCACTCCTGAGGACCTGTGGACCCAGATGCCCCTCCCCTGGTGAAGTGGTCCCTGCCCTGTGTGGACGGTCCCTCATCTGCCTGAAGAGTGGCTCCAGTTCGCCTCAGTCGGTCCCTCATCTGCCTGAAGAGTGGGTCCAGCTCGCCTCCGACGGTCCCTCTTCTGCCTGAAGAGTGGGTCCAGCTCGACTCAGACGGTCCCTCTTCTGCCTGAAGAGTGGGTCCAGCTCGACTCAGACGGTCCCTCATCTGCCTGAAGAGTGGGTCCAGCTCGACTCAGACGGTCCCTCTTCTGCCTGAAGAGTGGGTCCAGCTCCAGTCTCCTTGTGTCCGTCTGTCCGTCTGTGAGAGTCGGATCTCTCCTTCACTGGAACTCCTCCAGGTTTCTACGCTTTTTTCCCAAAGAGGTTTTTTTTGTAGTTTCTCCTGGCCGAGAAGGAGAGTCTAAGGACAGAGGACCCTGGGACATCGTCCCTCGCCACCACAGACATTGTCTGACTTCATCGCCACCACAGACATTGTCTGACTTCATCGCCACCACAGACATTGTTGATTCATTTCTCCCTGTGGCCCTCAGAGGCAACTGTTGTTGTGATTTTGGGCCTTACAAAAATAAATTGATTTGATTTGATTTGACCTGGAGCCACCACGAGCCATCTAGAGCCACCTGGACACTTAGCCAAGCGGAAGAGACAAGACTATTTGAAAAGTAATGATTGTGACTTTGGGACAAGCCAGTATATACTATATGTCAGTGTAATGTATGGTTGTATTGTATGGGTTAAATATTGGCTCATTTTTGACCCGCTCATACTGTGGAGTTCTCTGTGTTACATCAGCCTTATAAATGTCTTAATTATATTAGTAATCATTATGTTTTTATCAGGTGGTATGTCTGCACTTACAGTGTTGCTACTATTGCTAAAACACATTCATGCCCAGATATATCATGATCTGTTTGAGGTTGTGTCCACCATGTTACATAGTGCACACTTAAGGTGCACCGTCTGACAACATTACTTTGTTTTGATGAGTTTAAATATGATTAGAAAGTGTTTTTCTTTCCCTGTGAACATGCAGAACGTGGCAGTACATGACACAGGAGGAGCCTCTGGGGACGGGCCATACATCACCGTTACATGAGCTCATCCTCTCATCTCATTTAGAGCATGGCATGTGAACTTTGTACCTCCAAATCACTTTTTCCAGTCGTCATAAAGTGCACTAATGAAGAGAACCCTGGCGATGTGAGCTCATGTTGTCCTCACGCTGTTCTGCTTTGCCCTGTACCTGAGTGTGCTCATGCCCACCTGAGGCCCGCCTGAGGCCCGCCTGAGGCCCGCCTGAGGCCCGCCTGAGGCCCGCCTGAGGTCCACCTGAGGCCCGCCTGAGGCCCACCTGAGGCCCGCCTGAGGTCCACCTGAGGCCCACCTGAGGCCCACACTGCCTTCGGAAGCAGGAAGATTGATAGTGCAGACACTTTCCTTACTTGCTCCAGCAGCTTCCTTCTTTATTCTGCTTCCAAAACTAAATGCTGCCAAGTTGAAGCAACAGGAGCAGGGGTGTCCAAACTTTTTTCACCAAGGGCCGCATTTTGAAACTTAAACTGGGCAGAGGGCCACAAACAACTTGACAATGTCGAATTTGTTGAATGATAAAGTGAATCATTTGAAATTTTGCATTTGATGTCATTGTGATGAGCCTCCACACCTTTAATTAGACCTGGAACATTAATATTAGGTTGGTATAACATCAATATGCCTGAATTTTCCCCATTTCACAGTAAAAAGTACTACTTTTTGTTGTTTGGGCCGACATAGCAGGAAGCCGGAGGGCCAACAAAAATTGGCCCTAGTTTGGACATGCCTGACATAGACCATGTAATGTCACTTAAAATACAGCTAACAAACAGATTTAAACTAACATCAGAGACTGGATTTAATGAGCATCTGACTGGCCTGAGCCGTTTCCTGACCACGGTTTCATAAGGCAGTTGTATAGAACTGGTAAAAGGAAACTTAATCCTTCATTTCTGTTTGAAGAGGGATTTTTTTTTTTTAAATAAACATAAAAGAACACAACACAAAAACAGCCTGAGAGTGAAAAACAAACGAACACAAGTAGACATCACCTAAAAGTAAATCACGTCCCATTGAACTGGTCCAGTTCCATATTAAGTCCAAATGTCATTGTTTCCATTAGTCTGAAGTGCCTGCCCCCATTATGTTCCAGAGTTATCCATTCAGTGGAATACATCTGCACCTTGAGACATCTAAAGTGAAATAAAGCTAGAGTGCACCTTGTCTTCAAGATGGAAATCCTGCTGGAGTTCATCCAGCGGCAGTAGCTCCGTCTCATAAGGCCTGCAACAGAAAAGCATTTTACAATCTAATGTTTTATACCATCTTCTATGTCCCTGTCCCTGTCCCTGTCCCCTGAAAGTCCCACATTGGGGGGCATATTCTAACAGCACAAACACATTGCAAATGCATAAAACAAATGTTGATCAGGTCTAAACTAACCTTTTAGGAGAAGAAGGAAAAACGAAGTATTTTCCATATTAACTGCTGATATACAAATGTATTCTAAATGTATACGTTGGGAAATGTAAAGGTGCACTGTGTAACTTTCCCGTTAGGGGTCCAGCCTTTGCTTGTCTTTATGGAGAGGTTATCGTTTTGTCTGGAAACATGGCATTAGACTGTAGAGCAGGGTCACCAACCCTACGCCCGCGGGCACCCGGGCGCCCGTTGTCTCCATCACAGTCGCCCGTTGTCTTCATCACAGTCGCCCGTTGTCTTCATCACAGTCGCCCGTTGTCTCCATCACAGTCGCCCGTTGTCTCCATCACAGTCGCCCGTTGTCTTCATCACAGTCGCCCGTTATCTCCATCACAGTCGCCCGTTATCTCCATCACAGTCGCCCGTTATCTCCATCACAGTCGCCCGTTGTCTCCATCACAGTCGCCCGTTGTCTCCATCACAGTCGCCCGTTGTCTTCATCACAGTCGCCCGTTGTCTCCATCACAGTCGCCCGTTGTCTCCATCACAGTCGCCCGTTGTCTTCATCACAGTCGCCCGTTGTCTCCATCACAGTCGCCCGTTGTCTCCATCACAGTCGTCCGTTGTCTCCATCACAGTCGCCCGTTGTCTCCATCCATCACAGTCGCCCGTTGTCTCCATCACAGTCGCCCGTTGTCTCCATCACAGTCGCCCGTTGTCTTCATCACAGTCGCCCGTTGTCTCCATCACAGTCGCCCGTTGTCTCCATCACAGTCGCCCGTTGTCTCCATCACAGTCGCCCGTTGTCTCCATCCATCACAGTCGCCCGTTGTCTTCATCACAGTCGCCCGTTGTCTTCATCACAGTCGCCCGTTGTCTTCATCAAAGTCGCCCGTTGTCTTCATCACAGTCGCCCGTTATCTCCATCACAGTCGCCCGTTGTCTCCATCACAGTCGCCCGTTGTCTCCATCACAGTCGCCCGTTGTCTCCATCACAGTCGCCCGTTGTCTCCATCACAGTCGCCCGTTGTCTTCATCACAGTCGCCCGTTGTCTCCATCACAGTCGCCCGTTGTCTCCATCACAGTCGCCCGTTGTCTCCATCACAGTCGCCCGTTGTCTCCATCACAGTCGCCCGTTGTCTCCATCACAGTCGCCCGTTATCTCCATCACAGTCGCCCGTTGTCTCCATCACAGTCGCCCGTTGTCTCCATCACAGTCGTCCGTTGTCTCCATCACAGTCGCCCGTTGTCTTCATCACAGTCGCCCGTTGTCTCCATCACAGTCGCCCGTTATCTCCATCACAGTCGCCCGTTGTCTTCATCACAGTCGCCCGTTGTCTCCATCACAGTCGCCCGTTGTCTTCATCACAGTCGCCCGTTGTCTCCATCACAGTCGCCCGTTGTCTCCATCACAGTCGCCCGTTGTCTCCATCCATCACAGTCGCCCGTTATCTCCATCACAGTCGCCCGTTGTCTCCATCACAGTCGCCCGTTGTCTCCATCCATCACAGTCGCCCGTTGTCTTCATCACAGTCGCCCGTTGTCTCCATCACAGTCGCCCGTTGTCTCCATCACAGTCGCCCGTTGTCTCCATCACAGTCGCCCATTATCTCCATCACAGTCGTCCGTTGTCTTCATCACAGTCGCCCGTTGTCTCCATCACAGTCGCCCGTTGTCTTCATCAGTCGCCCGTTGTCTCCATCACAGTCGTCCGTTGTCTCCATCACAGTCGCCCGTTGTCTTCATCACAGTCGCCCGTTGTCTCCATCACAGTCGCCCGTTATCTCCATCACAGTCGTCCGTTGTCTTCATCACAGTCGCCCGTTGTCTCCATCACAGTCGCCCGTTGTCTTCATCACAGTCGCCCGTTGTCTCCATCACAGTCGCCCGTTGTCTCCATCACAGTCGCCCGTTGTCTCCATCCATCACAGTCGCCCGTTATCTCCATCACAGTCGCCCGTTGTCTCCATCACAGTCGCCCGTTGTCTCCATCCATCACAGTCGCCCGTTATCTCCATCACAGTCGCCCGTTGTCTCCATCACAGTCGCCCGTTGTCTCCATCACAGTCGCCCGTTGTCTCCATCCATCACAGTCGCCCGTTATCTCCATCACAGTCGCCCGTTGTCTCCATCACAGTCGCCCGTTGTCTCCATCACAGTCGCCCGTTGTCTCCATCCATCACAGTCACCCGTGGGACTTTTTTGTTGTTGCTGTGCCATATGTAAAAAATCTATTTTAATTTTAGTGTCAATTTTACGGTCGGCACGATCATACACTCCTAACTCACGGAAGTCCACAGAATCCAATATGGCGGCCCAAATCACATGTGAGGTACATTTCCTGTCTTGCAGCGGAGAATCTTCAGATGCGTTGGCCCCGCGGTTAAAAACACAGAATTCTGACTTCCGTGAGTTAGGAGTGTATAATCTAGTGCCGACCCTAATTTTACAGTGTTAATCAAAATATTAAAAAAATAAACACGTACGCATCTTCTGCATGTTTGAGGTCATAGTTCACCTGTCACCCGCGCATGACATCTCCCGCCGCTTTTGCTGATACAGCACCCGTTGCCTCTTAGCACTTTTGGGTGAAATAAAGACGTTCACGCAGAGCAGAGATGAGGACACCTCCCTCCTGGACAGCATTGAGTGGTTGCTTGACCTTGACTTTTTAACAGACATCAAGGAAAAACTGAACAATTTGAACAGTGAGCTTCAAGGCACAGGTAAGACTGCCACAAACATGAGACGTGCTGTACAAGCGTTTAAAGCTAAAGATTTTCTCTGCACATCTGCATAAAACAAATGTTGTGCACTTCCCCTCTGTACAGAAGGTTCTTAGTGAAAATGTTTCTGCTTCTGTGGCTTTTGATGAAGCTGTTGAAAAATACTGCCAAGTGATTGACAGAGTGATGTTGATCAAACTGAGCCATGTGTGACATTTATTTCAAATCCCTTTATGTCAGTGGACTTTACAGCCACAGCTGAGAACCTAAGCACAACCTTCACCTTGGATGCAGGGCAGGTGGAAATGGAAATAAAAACTTGAAAAATGACCTGGAGCTTAAAGCACATCTCAGTAGCACAAACCTTTGGAACCTAGTGGACACAGAAAAGTACAAAACTATTTGCACAGCAGCAATGAAGGTCGGTTGTCTCTTTGGATCCACTTATCTCTGTGAGTCAGCCTTTTCAAACATGAACTTCATCAAAAATAAGCACAGAACACGCCTAACTGACATCTGCAGGAGTCACTGAGAGTGGCAGTGTCAAACTACACACCAGAATACATCAAACCAGTGGACACAATGGAATGCCAGGTTTCTCATTAACAATGTGTTTAGTAAAGCACCATGTGACCTTCTTACTGTTCATTCTGATTTAAAGTCTCATGTACAGCTGTATCATGTATCTTATCTTATCTCATGTACAGCTGAGCTGCGCTTTTTGTTGAAGAAATTGTGACATTTGCACAAAATAAATGTAATTTTGACATAAAACTTAAACATGAATAGATTCATTTAGAATTAATTGTTATGAAAGTTTGAAAGTGAATGCAGTTTTAGTAAAATATGTAATATTGTGCGTTTTGGGGATCTAAAATATTTGGATATATTTTTTGTTTTGGGTTAGTAGCGCTTCAGCCATAAGGTAGCCCTCATCTTAAAATAGGTTGGTGACCCCTGCTATAAAGCATTGTCAACCCTGGTCACTGATTCCATGACTTGCACATAAGAGACGTGAGCGTGTGGCACAAAGGATAGAGTGCACAGCTACAGCACTGCCCGCTCGGATGATACAGGCGCCTTTTCTCCTGAAACTCGTCCTCCCGGCCCCAGTGAAGAGCAAACTACTCCTTAGGCATCTGTCTGCACTTGTATCCTTAATAAATATGACGTGAAATGAATTAATAGATTCAATAGCCTATATTTGACAGAAAAGTGATTTTTTTCACACCAATGATAGCGGGCCGGCCCTCCGCTACATGCCTGGATTCGAAAATGGCCCTCGGAGAAAAATAATTGCCCACTCCTGGCGTAAACACATGAGGCCCTGTGTTTCCTGACTTTTCATTTGTTAAACAGCGTCATGTGATCACTTCCCGACCACCACAAGCCACCTGGAACTACCTGGAGCCACCACGAGGCACTTGGAGCCACCACAAGCCATCTGGAACTACCTGGAGCCACCTGGAGCCACCTAGAACTACCTGGAACTACCTGGAGCCACCTGGAGCCAACACAAGCCACCTGGAGCCAACACAAGCCAGCTGGAGCCACCACGAGCCACCTGGAACTACCTGGAGCCACCACGAGCCACTTGGAGCCACCTGGAACTACCTGGAACTACCTGGAGCCACCTGGAGCCATCTGGAGCCAACACGAGCCACCTGGAGCCACCACGAGCCACCTGGAACTACCTGGAGCCACCACGAGCCACCTGGAACTACCTGGAGCCACCACGAGCCACTTGGAGCCACCTGGAACTACCTGGAACTACCTGGAGCCACCTGGAGCCAACACGAGCCACCTGGAGCCACCACGAGCCACCTGGAACTACCTGGAGCCACCACGAGCCACCTGGAGCCACCTGGAACTACCTGGAACTACCTGGAGCCACCTGGAGCCACCTGGAGCCACCTGGAGCCAACACGAGCCACCTGGAGCCACCACAAGCCACCTGGAGCCAACACGAGCCACCTGGAACTACCACGAGCCACCTGGAACTACCACGAGCCACCAGGAGCTACCACAAGCCACCTGGAGCTACCACGAGCCACCTGGAGCTACCACAAGCCACCTGGAGCCAACACGAGCCACCTGGAACTACCACGAGCCACCTGGAACTACCACGAGCCACCAGGAGCTACCACAAGCCACCTGGAGCTACCACGAGCCACCTGGAGCTACCACGAGCCACCTGGGGCTACCACGAGCCACCTGGAACTACCACGAGCCACCTGGAACTACCACGAGCCACCAGGAGCTACCACAAGCCATCTGGAGCTACCACGAGCCACCTGGAGCTACCACGAGCCACCTGGGGCTACCACGAGCCACCTGGAACTACCACGAGCCACCTGGAACTACCACGAGCCACCTGGAACTACCTGGAGCCAACACGAGCCACCTAGAGCAACCATGAGCCACCTAGAGCTACCACAAGCCACCTGGAGTCGACACCTTGAGCCACCTGGAGCCACAGAGCTCACAACAGAGAGAGTTGTAGTGCTAGGCTAGCTGTGATGCTAACTCACTCAGGAGTCTGAAAGCGGCACGGTGGCAAAGGTTAGCGCTCTTGCCTCCCAAGAAGGAGATCATGGGTTCGACACCTCAACATCACATGATCTCTCTGGGTGGAGTCTGCATGTTCTCTCCGTGTTACCGTGGGTTCTCTCTCTTCCTCCCACCGTCCAAACACATGCATGTCTTAGGTAGAATTGGTAACTCTAAATTGGCCCTAGTGAATGAATGCGAGAGTGAATGGCTGTCTGTAATGTCTATGTCTCTGTGTTGGCCACTGTCCAGGGTGTACCCCGCCTAAGGCCCGAAGTCACTGGGATAGGCTTCAGTCACCCGCGACCCCGAAAGGGAACAAGCGGTAGAAAATGGATGGATGGATGGATGAACAAAGCGGCGCACTTCCCTCAGATGTTCTCGGGATGACACAGTAGTGGGAGAGGAGCTGGAGCTGGGACCTCAGGGCTTGTGTCGGGAGAATGTTTATACACGCTGTGCACTCATCACCGCATTAGACCAAAGTGAATGTGTTTTAAATAATCACGTTCGCCTCACTGCTCCACCTGTCAGGCGAGGGAGCTGGCGCCGGCGCTGGCGCTCTTTCATAAACTCAGAAGGAGGCTCCAAGGCCAGGCACGACAGGAGACACACAATCCTGGTCTATTTCAATGGAAAAACACAACAATGAAGTTTTATTTCACACACTGAGCCAAATTTCTCCAAATAAAGTAGATCTACAGGCGCCAACTTTTTAAATCTTGAAGGTTTTTACTTTTTACCAAAGGATTTAAGGACAAAATTTAAATTCTTACCCAGAAATGCACAAAACACAAAAGGCCATAATATGGCCTTTTGTGTTTTGTGCATTATGCAAAAATGACTAAAAACATTTTTCTTCATGTCATAATCTACGGAAAATTTTAAATTTTGATATATTTATCTCTAACCCATAACTGATGAAAATAGAGCGTTTATATTACCATTATTATTATTATCTTGTCTTACGCTAGCTGTATTTATTTTAATTTATTATTTTATCTTTATTATTCCCCTCCATTCCTTATTAGGAAATGAGAGGTTTTGTCAATAGGAGTTTTTGTTTATAAGAGTTTTTGTTTATAAGAGTTTTTCTATTAAGAGTGTTTTTTAAACTTCCTATAAGTTATCTGTCCTTTTCCTCTCTATCTACCTGCGTTGCAACAATGAAATTTCCCCATGTGTGGACAATAAAGGAATAAGTTATCTTATCCTAAATGTAAGCTTTCCCCTAATAACCTGCAGTGTCTTGCCTTTTCCTGTAACTGGTTGAATAACACATGAAAAATGCCTAATTCTGTGGCGTGCACTGACCTGAGCACAGACACCACGCTCTCGCCGTCCATGTCCCGCTCCAAGGCCTTTAGAAGAGCGTCCTCTAGTGGCGAGTCTGTCCTCTGCAGTTTTCTGGAGGGCTCGTCCAGGCTGTGCAGAGGCTCGTCCAGATCCTCCTCCAAAACAAACACACTCAATACTGCGAGTTAAGAAGGGAAAGGGACAGAATACGTTTGTTCTTTTTATGTGATCTAAACCAAGATCTGATTTTGCATTTCAGCTTCAAAACTGCCCAACCGCACGGACACGGCAATCTCTCATGTACAAGAACATTCTGACAGTATTTTAGCTATTCCGCTTTTACTCAAATCATTTTCCAAACAGAGGTTATTGGATCATTTCTATAATTCAAAATTATTGTAGTGCACAAAACTACAATCCCAAAGTCAGGCTCTTTTATAGTGCAGCTAGTTCTTTGACACTGGGACAGGCTCCAGTCCCTGGGGCCCCGCCAAAAGCCCATAGTCAATGGGACAGGCTCCAGTCCCTGGGGCCCCGCCAAAAGCCCATAGTCAATGGGACAGGCTCCAGTCCCTGGGGCCCCGCCTAAGGCCCATAGTCACTGGGACAGGCTCCAGTCCCTGGGGCCCCGAACAGGAACAAGCGGGAAAAAATGAATGGTGCTTTGTATGAAATGACTCACTTGTCTTCTGACCGCAGCGTTTTTAAAGACTGAATCTGAAACGATAAGCACAAACGTAGAACTGCCATGAGTACTCCCCATGTGGAAGGATCTGGTTGTTTACGTGTGTTCTCCTCCCCCATGTGGAAGGATCTGGTTGTTTACGTGTGTTCTCCTCCCCCATGTGGAAGGATCTGGTTGTTTACGTGTGTTCTCCTCCCCCATGTGGAAGGATCTGGTTGTTTACGTGTGTTCTCCTCCCCATGTGGAAGGATCTGGTTGTTTACGTGTGTTCTCCTCCCCCATGTGGAAGGATCTGGTTGTTTACGTGTGTTCTCCTCCCCCATGTGGAAGGATCTGGTTGTTTACCTGTGTTCTCCTCCCCCATGTGGAAGGATCTGGTTGTTTACGTGTGTTCTCCTCCCCCATGTGGAAGGATCTGGTTGTTTACCTGTGTTCTCCTCCCCCATGTGGAAGGATCTGGTTGTTTACCTGTGTTCTCCTCCCCCATGTGGAAGGATCTGGTTGTTTATGTGTGTTCTCCTCCCCCATGTGGAAGGATCTGGTTGTTTACGTGTGTTCTCCTCCCCATGTGGAAGGATCTGGTTGTTTACGTGTGTTCTCCTCCCCCATGTGGAAGGATCTGGTTGTTTACGTGTGTTCTCCTCCCCCATGTGGAAGGATCTGGTTGTTTACCTGTGTTCTCCTCCCCCATGTGGAAGGATCTGGTTGTTTACGTGTGTTCTCCTCCCCATGTGGAAGGATCTGGTTGTTTACCTGTGTTCTCCTCCCCCATGTGGAAGGATCTGGTTGTTTACGTGTGTTCTCCTCCCCCATGTGGAAGGATCTGGTTGTTTACCTGTGTTCTCCTTCCCCATGTGGAAGGATCTGGTTGTTTACCTGTGTTCTCCTCCCCATGTGGAAGGATCTGGTTGTTTACGTGTGTTCTCCTCCCCATGTGGAAGGATCTGGTTGTTTACGTGTGTTCTCCTCCCCCATGTGGAAGGATCTGGTTGTTTACCTGTGTTCTCCTCCCCATGTGGAAGGATCTGGTTGTTTACGTGTGTTCTCCTCCCCATGTGGAAGGATCTGGTTGTTTACGTGTGTTCTCCTCCCCATGTGGAAGGATCTGGTTGTTTACGTGTGTTCTCCTCCCCATGTGGAAGGATCTGGTTGTTTACGTGTGTTCTCCTCCCCCATGTGGAAGGATCTGGTTGTTTACGTGTGTTCTCCTCCCCCATGTGGAAGGATCTGGTTGTTTACGTGTGTTCTCCTCCCCCATGTGGAAGGATCTGGTTGTTTACGTGTGTTCTCCTCCCCATGTGGAAGGATCTGGTTGTTTACGTGTGTTCTCCTCCCCCATGTGGAAGGATCTGGTTGTTTACCTGTGTTCTCCTCCCCATGTGGAAGGATCTGGTTGTTTACGTGTGTTCTCCTCCCCATGTGGAAGGATCTGGTTGTTTACGTGTGTTCTCCTCCCCATGTGGAAGGATCTGGTTGTTTACGTGTGTTCTCCTCCCCCATGTGGAAGGATCTGGTTGTTTACGTGTGTTCTCCTCCCCATGTGGAAGGATCTGGTTGTTTACGTGTGTTCTCCTCCCCCATGTGGAAGGATCTGGTTGTTTACGTGTGTTCTCCTCCCCATGTGGAAGGATCTGGTTGTTTACCTGTGTTCTCCTCCCCCATGTGGAAGGATCTGGTTGTTTACGTGTGTTCTCCTCCCCCATGTGGAAGGATCTGGTTGTTTACGTGTGTTCTCCTCCCCCATGTGGAAGGATCTGGTTGTTTACCTGTGTTCTCCTCCCCCATGTGGAAGGATCTGGTTGTTTACGTGTGTTCTCCTCCCCCATGTGGAAGGATCTGGTTGTTTACGTGTGTTCTCCTCCCCTATGTGGAAGGATCTGGTTGTTTACGTGTGTTCTCCTCCCCCATGTGGAAGGATCTGGTTGTTTACGTGTGTTCTCCTCCCCCATGTGGAAGGATCTGGTTGTTTACGTGTGTTCTCCTCCCCCATGTGGAAGGATCTGGTTGTTTACGTGTGTTCTCCTCCCCATGTGGAAGGATCTGGTTGTTTACGTGTGTTCTCCTCCCCCATGTGGAAGGATCTGGTTGTTTACGTGTGTTCTCCTCCCCCATGTGGAAGGATCTGGTTGTTTACGTGTGTTCTCCTCCCCATGTGGAAGGATCTGGTTGTTTACGTGTGTTCTCCTCCCCATGTGGAAGGATCTGGTTGTTTACCTGTGTTCTCCTCCCCCATGTGGAAGGATCTGGTTGTTTACCTGTGTTCTCCTCCCCCATGTGGAAGGATCTGGTTGTTTACGTGTGTTCTCCTCCCCCATGTGGAAGGATCTGGTTGTTTACGTGTGTTCTCCTCCCCATGTGGAAGGATCTGGTTGTTTACCTGTGTTCTCCTCCCCCATGTGGAAGGATCTGGTTGTTTACGTGTGTTCTCCTCCCCCATGTGGAAGGATCTGGTTGTTTACGTGTGTTCTCCTCCCCCATGTGGAAGGATCTGGTTGTTTACGTGTGTTCTCCTCCCCCATGTGGAAGGATCTGGTTGTTTACGTGTGTTCTCCTCCCCCATGTGGAAGGATCTGGTTGTTTACGTGTGTTCTCCTCCCCCATGTGGAAGGATCTGGTTGTTTATGTGTGTTCTCCTCCCCATGTGGAAGGATCTGGTTGTTTACGTGTGTTCTCCTCCCCCATGTGGAAGGATCTGGTTGTTTACGTGTGTTCTCCTCCCCATGTGGAAGGATCTGGTTGTTTACGTGTGTTCTCCTCCCCCATGTGGAAGGATCTGGTTGTTTACGTGTGTTCTCCTCCCCATGTGGAAGGATCTGGTTGTTTACGTGTGTTCTCCTCCCCATGTGGAAGGATCTGGTTGTTTACGTGTGTTCTCCTCCCCATGTGGAAGGATCTGGTTGTTTACGTGTGTTCTCCTCCCCCATGTGGAAGGATCTGGTTGTTTACGTGTGTTCTCCTCCCCCATGTGGAAGGATCTGGTTGTTTACGTGTGTTCTCCTCCCCATGTGGAAGGATCTGGTTGTTTACCTGTGTTCTCCTCCCCCATGTGGAAGGATCTGGTTGTTTACCTGTGTTCTCCTCCCCCATGTGGAAGGATCTGGTTGTTTACGTGTGTTCTCCTCCCCATGTGGAAGGATCTGGTTGTTTACGTGTGTTCTCCTCCCCATGTGGAAGGATCTGGTTGTTTACGTGTGTTCTCCTCCCCATGTGGAAGGATCTGGTTGTTTACGTGTGTTCTCCTCCCCATGTGGAAGGATCTGGTTGTTTACGTGTGTTCTCCTCCCCATGTGGAAGGATCTGGTTGTTTACGTGTGTTCTCCTCCCCATGTGGAAGGATCTGGTTGTTTACGTGTGTTCTCCTCCCCATGTGGAAGGATCTGGTTGTTTACGTGTGTTCTCCTCCCCATGTGGAAGGATCTGGTTGTTTACGTGTGTTCTCCTCCCCATGTGGAAGGATCTGGTTGTTTACGTGTGTTCTCCTCCCCATGTGGAAGGATCTGGTTGTTTACGTGTGTTCTCCTCCAGGTACAGGAGCAGAGTGTAGGTATACGCCTTCAGCGCGCCATCTTCACACATCACTCCAGACACTCTTTCCCACGGCTTTTTGTCTGAGCGACGAGTCAAGAAGAATCTCGTGTGTTTCTCGTCTTTATCGAGGTCGAAACTACGGAGTGAGCAGCTTTTACACCGAATAACTCAGGATATGTTGCTATTCGTAAGAGAATGTACAGTATGTTACCTGAATAACTGCAGTATTTGTGATAATTAAGACCATTCAAACTGCAATTTTGATTTGATTGCGATACATCTTGCAGCCAAAAAGTCCAAATTGACTATTCTATGTTGACTTTGGCGTGTATGTGGTCCATGCTGGCACCAGATGGGCCAGATGGGCCGATGGTCTTTGGGACGAGGTAAAGGATACAGGGGTAGACGTGAAAGTGTGTGCTGCTGAACGGCTGCAGGCGCTCCAGGTTCCCCATCACAGTTCTGACGATGTCCTGCGAGGACAACATGGACACGAGAGACACGAAGAGTAAGGAATGCTCAAGTACTTTGTAACTTCTACCTCGACTTCGTGCTGAAGATTGTAGAAGTGTCTTCCTGTTGCCTCCACATCGCTGTGGAAAGATAATCACTGTCAGGATTATTTAGTCCCCAGAGATAGACTAATCCACGGCTTTAGTTTGTCCGACTGACACATGAAGAATGCCGCTGTGTGTGTCCATGAGCAGATATTACTGCACTGGGATGAATACTCTACTGTCTCGGAGGTTTGGAGGAAACAAGGCTGTGGAGGTCAAAAACATACTGTATATATTGTTCATTGCTGATGTCAGATCAGCTGCAGCTCTCATTGGTCAGTTTAACTTTTAGCGGCTCGGTCATGGATCTATTAAAGTAACTGCACATGCTATTGCTAGCTAAAATCTATAATGGTGTTAAAAGCGCAGCTTTATTTTGTAAAAGCGTTGGAAAATAAGCCTTTTACAAAAAAAAGCAGCGCTTTTAACACTGTGCGCCGTCAGACGTTACACCGTATGTCGTTAACGAGCGCCTTAATTTACGACAGACGGCGCTCCTAAGTAGTAATGTAAAATGTAGTAATGGCGGGGCTAGTTTGCACCATTGGCCCCTCCCACCACCATCACTCACTCACCCACCCACCAGAGTCTAACTGGACAATGTGGTCACCTGACCCACCAGAGTCTAACTGGACAATGTGGTCACCTCACCCACCAGAGTCTAACTGGACAATGTGGTCATCTCAACCACCAGAGTCTAACTGGACAATGTGGTCATCTCAACCACCAGAGTCTAACTGGACAATGTGGTCACCTCAACCACCAGAGTCTAACTGGACAATGTGGTCACAACAGAACTCTGTCCGAGCGGGAATCAAACCTGTAGCTGCCGGTTTGGATCTTGACCTTGTAGATGTGAGGCCCGGCCTTGAAGAAGCGTGTTTGTGGGAAGAAAAAGGGCTTCAGTGACATGGCTCCTAAACACACCCAAACAACAAGTCATTAACACCCAGTGTCTGTGAAAGAACAGTCCCAGTGTCAGTGAAAGAACAGTCCCAGTGTCAGTAAAAGAACAGTCCCAGTGTCAGTGAAAGAACAGTCCCAGTGTCAGTGAAAGAACAGTCCCAGTGTCTGTGAAAGAACAGTCCCAGTGTCAGTGAAAGAACAGTCCCAGTGTCAGTGAAAGAACAGTCTCAGTGTCAGTGAAAGAACAGTCCCAGTGTCAGTGAAAGAACAGTCCCAGTGTCAGTGAAAGAACAGTCCCAGTGTCAGTGAAAGAACAGTCCCAGTGTCTGTGAAAGAACAGTCCCAGTGTCTGTGAAAGAACAGTCCCAGTGTCAGTGAAAGAACAGTCCCAGTGTCAGTGAAAGAACAGTCCCAGTGTCAGTGAAAGAACAGTCCCAGTGTCAGTGAAAGAACAGTCCCAGTGTCAGTGAAAGAACAGTCCCAGTGTCAGTGAAAGAACAGTCCCAGTGTCTGTGAAAGAACAGTCCCAGTGTCTGTGAAAGAACAGTCCCAGTGTCAGTGAAAGAACAGTCCCAGTGTCTGTGAAAGAACAGTCCCAGTGTCAGTGAAAGAACAGTCCCAGTGTCAGTAAAAGAACAGTCCCAGTGTCAGTGAAAGAACAGTCCCAGTGTCAGTGAAAGAACAGTCTCAGTGTCTGTGAAAGAACAGTCCCAGTGTCAGTGAAAGAACAGTCCCAGTGTCTGTGAAAGAACAGTCCCAGTGTCAGTGAAAGAACAGTCCCAGTGTCAGTGAAAGAACAGTCTCAGTGTCTGTGAAAGAACAGTCCCAGTGTCAGTGAAAGAACAGTCCCAGTGTCTGTGAAAGAACAGTCCCAGTGTCAGTGAAAGAACAGTCCCAGTGTCTGTGAAAGAACAGTCCCAGTGTCAGTGAAAGAACAGTCCCAGTGTCTGTGAAAGAACAGTCCCAGTGTCTGTGAAAGAACAGTCCCAGTGTCAGTGAAAGAACAGTCCCAGTGTCAGTGAAAGAACAGTCCCAGTGTCAGTGAAAGAACAGTCCCAGTGTCAGTGAAAGAACAGTCCCAGTGTCAGTGAAAGAACAGTCCCAGTGTCAGTGAAAGAACAGTCCCAGTGTCTGTGAAAGAACAGTCCCAGTGTCTGTGAAAGAACAGTCCCAGTGTCAGTGAAAGAACAGTCCCAGTGTCTGTGAAAGAACAGTCCCTCCTCACAGTTCCGTGGTCACGCGTCCTCGCAGCTCCACAGTTCACATGTCCTCACAGTTCCACGTCCTCACAGTTCCACGTCCTCACAGTTCACACGTCCTCACAGTTCACACGTCCTCACAGTTCCACGTCCTCACAGTTCCACGTCCTCACAGTTCACACGTCCTCACAGTTCCACGTCCTCACAGTTCCACGTCCTCACAGTTCACACGTCCTCACAGTTCACACGTCCTCACAGTTCCACGTCCTCACAGTTCCACGTCCTCACAGTTCACACGTCCTCACAGTTCCACGTCCTCACAGTTCACACGTCCTCACAGTTCACACGTCCTCACAGTTCCAAGTCCTCACAGTTCACACGTCCTCACAGTTCACACGTCCTCACAGTTCACACGTCCTCACAGTTCCACGTCCTCACAGTTCCACGTCCTCACAGTTCACACGTCCTCACAGTTCACACGTCCTCACAGTTCCACGTCCTCACAGTTCCACGTCCTCACAGTTCACACGTCCTCACAGTTCCACGTCCTCACAGTTCCACGTCCTCACAGTTCACACGTCCTCACAGTTCACACGTCCTCACAGTTCCACGTCCTCACAGTTCCACGTCCTCACAGTTCCACGTCCTCACAGTTCACACGTCCTCACAGTTCCACGTCCTCACAGTTCACACGTCCTCACAGTTCACACGTCCTCACAGTTCCAAGTCCTCACAGTTCACACGTCCTCACAGTTCCACGTCCTCACAGTTCCACGTCCTCACAGTTCACACGTCCTCACAGTTCACACGTCCTCACAGTTCCACGTCCTCACAGTTCCACGTCCTCACAGTTCACACGTCCTCACAGTTCACACGTCCTCACAGTTCCACGTCCTCACAGTTCCACGTCCTCACAGTTCCACGTCCTCACAGTTCCACGTCCTCACAGTTCCACGTCCTCACAGTTCACACGTCCTCACAGTTCACACGTCCTCACAGTTCCACGTCCTCACAGTTCCACGTCCTCACAGTTCACACGTCCTCACAGTTCCACGTCCTCACAGTTCCACGTCCTCACAGTTCACACGTCCTCACAGTTCCACGTCCTCACAGTTCCACATATAAAGTGTAGGTGACGTGCTCTATTATATAAAACAAAATCAACTGAAATTTTGGCCATAAATGTAAGATTGTGGCAGAGCAAGTAAAGTCACTAAAGTAAATTAGCCTTGTTGACTACATGGAACCATCTTCCTCTTACAGACAACATTTTGAGAACTTTTACCAATTTTGAAGGTATCATTTTTAACTTTTCCCCAGGTAGGGGCCCAAATAGCGCTCAGTCTCAATGACTTCTTACCTCATTAAATAAAGGTCAATAAATAGTAATAATAACTCCGTTTGAACGAGTTAGCGACACCGCGCGATGTGTTTCCAGTGTTTTGAGCCGGCAGCGAGCGCGTGTTGGAGCTAACCAATCAAATATCAGAACACAGCCCCACGTGTCCGCTCCGGTCCAATCGCAGCAATGTTTGAAACCGATTCTGGGTCAGCTTCAGGAACCATTAAGTGCGCTTTGAACGCGGAGGAACCATGGGAGGAACTGTCTCCAAATCAGCCGTGACGTCAACAAGCAGCGAAGAAGAAACTGGCACTTATTATAATTATAATACATTTTATGTAGTTTTGTAATTATTGATCGTACATCGTAATTCTGGCCACGCTGCGTGAATATAGTGTTTAAAACCAAATATGAATTTACGTTTATCTAACGAGGGTCCTTGGAAGCCACGCCCTCACCAGCCTACTCGTTTGTTTGGGTCTGTTTGATTGGTTGTCTCCTCCTCCAACCAGAAGACAGCAGTGAAGTCACATGACTGGCGCATGAGCACGTGACTCTGTGTTTGGAGCTCTGCGGTTTTAAACTGAACAGCGTTTTTATATTTCTGTTTTTAGTTCATGAAGGAACGTAAGTAGCTCCAGTTTTGTCCTGCTAAATGTGCTAAATGTGCATTTTATCTTCAGTCACTCTCTCACTCCATGTCACACTCCTTTATCATTTGCAGTAGTACTGTGCAACTAACTTGGTAAGTACCTAGTAAGTATGGGACTATGAAGTGTGACGTCACAGACACAGCACTTGAACCTTGAACCAGAGGAATTAAAGACAATCTGAGTATTTTCATTTCCAGGCCAATATTATAATTGTCCTACATGTGTTTGAGACACGGAAAATAATGACTCTTGGTCTTTGAAACCCTTTGAAATTTGGGCTGCACCTCCCTCTGGTCTGGGCCTGGGTCTGGGCCCGACCTGGGTCTGGGTCTGGACCTGGGCCTGGGCCTGGGTCTGGGCCCGACCTGGGTCTGGGTCTGGGCCTGGACCTGGGCCTGGCCTGGACCTGGACCTGGGCCTGGGCCTGGGTCTGGGTCTGGGTCTGGGTCTGGGTCTGGGCCTGGGTCTGGACCTGGACCTGGACCTGGGTCTGGGCCCGACCTGGGTCTGGGTCTGGGCCTGGACCTGGGCCTGGCCTGGACCTGGACCTGGGCCTGGGCCTGGGTCTGGGTCTGGGTCTGGGTCTGGGTCTGGACTCTAATGTTACAGGCTGGAGTGTGCACGCTCCTCCTCACTGCAGAAAACCAGCCCTGAGATATAAAAGCATGTTTTTGCTGCTGCCTCTTTGTCACAGACGTCAGTCATGTCCTGCAGCTCGTGTGTCCCTCTGAACACTGGCGCTCAGATGCCCCTCCTGGGCCTGGGGACCTACAAGCTGGTGGGAGCAGAGAGTGTGTTCCAGGCTGTGGACGCCGCCCTGGCTGCAGGTTATCGCTCTTTCGACAGTGCGGCCGTGTATCGCAACGAGGCGGATCTAGGAAGAGCTCTGAAGGAGTTAATGCCCCAGTACGGCCTCAGCAGAGAAGACGTGTTCATAACCAGGTAATAACTGCCATGTATCTGTTGTATTACCAGCAATGCTCACATTATATTACTGCATGAGTATTTTATCAGAGTACACCATAAGGTATCTATCTACCTTTGGCTTATTTAGGTTACATAAAGCTTCATTACTGGGATAGTTCCTTTGTGAGTGTATAAGTCCTTGTATAACATGTGTCCAGTAAACTGGGCCCTAAAGACCAGGGTGCGGGTGCCATGGGCGGGGCTCTGCGCAGCCTGTCTGAGCTGGACCTGGGCTGGATTGACCTGTACCTGATCCACTGGCCTGGCACACAGGGCCTGGACGTGTCGGACCAGAAGAACCCCGGTGAGTCCATGTGCCCCGGGCTCATGTTGAGTGTCCACGGCGTAGTTTAATCACGGTTTGATTTTAGACAACAGAGCGTCCAGCTGGTCAGTGCTGGAGGAGCTGCACGTCCAGGGAAAGCTGAAGGCCATCGGAGTGTCCAACTACACCGCCGCCCACATGAAGGAGCTGATGAAGACCTGCAAAGTGCCTCCTGCCCTGCTACAGGTGAGATGTTTCTGGAAAGAGTGGGCTCGTAGATGACCAATGGTTTCACTAGAAGACGATGTTGCAGAATATTACTCCACACACGAACCTAATGTAGCACGAATGGATTTAGTTTGAGATGAATTCATGTGAGATTCATGTGGCTCCAGGCTGTTTCTGCTTCATTTAGAGTGTGATCTTTGAGAAGAGCACATGATGTAACTTCAAATGAACTACAATCTCATGACAGACTTGAATAACCTTCTGGTTTAAGCCCCAGGACAGTGTCGGATGCAGTTGTAGCTGGAGATGACACTTGAAGTTTCCAGTTTGACTCTAGATCAGTGTTTCTTAACCTGGGTTCAGTGAAGGTCAAGACACACATCAGACTCATGATTCGTGATGACACGCCCCGCTTGGCCTATCTGTGCTGCAGGGAATTTGGTGGTCTGGTCTCTGAAAGGAAACAGCAGAAGTCACACTGATTTTCAGTAAATATTTATTATTATGTTTTTGGGTGAAAATCATGTTTTGATGATTTTGTTCTTTCTAAAATATATATATACATTTTATTTTTCCAATTAAGAAGGGTTCGGTGAATGCGCTTATGAAACTGGTGGAGTTCAGTATCTTCAACAAGGTTAAGAACCACTGCTCTACATCCTTCAGTTAGACCATATCCACCATATCCACCATATCCACCTGTCTATTAGAGAGTCGAGTTGTGACATTAACAGCCATTTCCAGATGTCCTGGGATATGTTAACTCGCTTAAATGAACCTCTTGCCCTTGTCAAACGATTCTACCATTATATTCTACGTCAGTGTAATCCCTCTGTTGTCCAGCAGGGCTCCATTACAAATACAGTATATTTGAATGTATAGATGCTAGATGTTTTTCGTTGTTTCCAGGTGGAGTTCCACCCACGTCTGGGCCAGTCCGAGCTCCGCGCCCTGTGCTCCGAGTATGGAGTGTGTTTCCAGGCCTACTCGTCTCTGGGCAGAGGGGAGCTGTTCACTGACCCCGTGGTGCTGGACGTGGCCAAAGCGTGTGACCGGACGCCCGCACAGGTAATCTCCTCCCACTCTGATCAAAACAACATCAAACCAAGATGCAGAGGTCGCCATCGCGTTAGGACTCGATCGTGAGCCTAAACACTGCTGGAGGGTCACAGAGGTCGCCATCGTGTTAGGACTCGATGAGCCTAAACGCTGCTGGGGGGTCACAGAGGTCGCCATCGTGTTAGGACTCGATGAGCCTAAACGCTGCTGGAGGGTCACAGAGGTCGCCATCGTGTTAGGACTCGATGAGCCTAAACGCTGCTGGGGGGTCACAGAGGTCGCCATCGTGTTAGGACTCGATGAGCCTAAACGCTGCTGGAGGGTCACAGAGGTCGCCATCGTGTTAGGACTCGATGAGCCTAAACGCTGCTGGGGGGTCACAGAGGTCGCCATCGTGTTAGGACTCGATGAGCCTAAACGCTGCTGGGGGGTCACAGAGGTCGCCATCGTGTTAGGACTCGATCGTGAGCCTAAAAACTGCTCTCTGTGTGTGTGTCTCAGGTTCTCTTGCGTTGGGCTGTGCAGCAGAACATTGGAGTCCTTCCAAAGTCCTGCAGCGCCGAGAGGATCAAGAGCAATGCCGCCATCTTTGACTTCAGCCTGTGTGACCAGGACATGGCCAAGCTGACCAGCCTGGACTGTGGTCAGCACCTCTGCTGGGACCCTTCAGCTGTGGCCTGAGCGAGAATGTCAAGTTTCCACAGGTTTAATGTGGATCAGAATCTCAGTCTGGACTTTTGACGACCCAAATCAGCTTCTTCAGTCGCCCAACAGCGCCCCCTGTGTCCCGGAGTGAGGTTTGGGACCGTCTTTAGGGGCCCAGATGTCTGAGCCTTTTACTCTGGGTGGAATATGGCCCACAGGAAAAATTATTTTGTAATTTGACTCATTTATGGATTTTCAACCCTCCAAATGTCACTTTATCTGTTCTTCAAATGAATCTAGAAACATTTATGAAACTTTTTTACATATACATCATAATATTGGTAACGAAAATAAATCCCACTCCAGGTTTCTCTTTCTTTTCTTCTTAGGCCGACACCAAATGGCTTTTTATTTCACGTTATAAACATGTATTTTAACAGTGTTTGTAATAAAGCAGACGATGATTTACAGATTCACCTGCAATTGATTTATTCACGAGCGCAAACGCTTCACAGTTGTAGAGAAAATACATTTACATCAGTTTAAACAAAAGGAACAAAGTCGTATTCAAATCTGATTCATAGAAAACTCCATTTTCAAGTAATGTAAAGGTAATGACCGTTCTGTTTGTGCTGCGTGTCGCTCACACTCGCACACCCAGAGCAGACGGCGAGAACCATCGGGGCTAAAGGTCAAGGCTGGTCATTAGGTGTGACCTCAGTGTCCCTAATGCGGGTCGTCTGGACAGAAATATCAAATAGAACCATGTGTGAGTCGCAGCTCGTACTAAAGACTCTTAAACATGTCGGATTCACAAAAGTAGAAAAGAGCAGTTTGACATTGTAATAAAATTAAGAAAATGTGTTTTTATATAAAAGTGTCTCTACATCATTTAGGCAACTGCGTTTAAACTCCAACACGTTTCACTTTAACACTTACAGAGCAAATAGTGCATGTGTGTGTGTCCTGTGTGTGTGTGTGTCCTGTGTGTGTATGTCCTGTGTGTGTGTATGTCCTGTGTGTGTCCTGTGTGTGTGTGTGTATGTCCTGTGTGTGTGTGTGTATGTCCTGTGTGTGTCTATGTCCTGTGTGTGTGTGTGTCCTGTGTGTGTTCCGTGTATGTGTGTCCTGTGTGTGTGTATGTCCTGTGTGTGTGTGTGTCCTGTGTGTGTTCCGTGTATGTGTGTCCTGTGTGTGTGTATGTCCTGTGTGTGTCCTGTGTGTGTGTATGTCCTGTGTGTGTGTGTATGTGACCTGTGTGTGTATGTGTCCTGTGTGTGTGTATGTGTCCTGTGTGTGTGTGTGTGTGTGTATGTCCTGTGTGTGTGTGTATGTGTCCTGTGTGTGTGTGTGTATGTCCTGTGTGTGTGTGTGTGTCCTGTGTGTGTATGTCCTGTGTGTGTATGTGTCCTGTGTGTGTGTGTGTGTGTGTATGTCCTGTGTGTGTGTATATGTGTCCTGTGTGTGTGTGTATGTCCTGTGTGTGTCCTGTGTGTGTGTGTGTGTGTGTGTATGTGTCCTGTGTGTGTGTGTGTATGTCCTGTGTGTGTGTGTGTGTGTGTGTATGTGTCCTGTGTGTGTGTGTGTATGTCCTGTGTGTGTGTATGTGTCCTGTGTGTGTGTGTGTATGTCCTGTGTGTGTGTATGTGTCCTATGTGTGTATGTCCTGTGTGTGTGTGTGTGTATGTCCTGTGTGTGTGTGTATGTGTCCTGTGTGTGTGTGTATGTGTCCTGTGTGTGTATGTGTCCTGTGTGTGTGTGTATGTGTCCTGTGCGTATGTGTCCTGTGTGTGTGTGTGTGTGTGTGTGTGTCCTGTGTGTGTATGTCCTGTGTGTGTGTATGTCCTGTGTGTGTCCTGTGTGTGTGTGTGTATGTCCTGTGTGTGTCTATGTCCTGTGTGTGTGTGTGTCCTGTGTGTGTTCCGTGTGTGTATGTCCTGTGTGTGTGTGTGTCCTGTGTGTGTTCCGTGTATGTGTGTCCTGTGTGTGTGTATGTCCTGTGTGTGTCCTGTGTGTGTGTATGTCCTGTGTGTGTGTGTATGTGACCTGTGTGTGTATGTGTCCTGTGTGTGTGTATGTGTCCTGTGTGTGTGTGTGTGTGTGTATGTCCTGTGTGTGTGTGTATGTGTCCTGTGTGTGTGTGTGTATGTCCTGTGTGTGTGTGTGTGTCCTGTGTGTGTATGTCCTGTGTGTGTATGTGTCCTGTGTGTGTGTGTGTGTGTATGTCCTGTGTGTGTGTATATGTGTCCTGTGTGTGTGTGTATGTCCTGTGTGTGTCCTGTGTGTGTGTGTGTGTGTGTGTATGTGTCCTGTGTGTGTGTGTGTGTGTCCTGTGTGTGTGTGTGTGTGTGTGTATGTGTCCTGTGTGTGTGTGTGTATGTCCTGTGTGTGTGTGTGTGTGTGTGTATGTGTCCTGTGTGTGTGTGTGTATGTCCTGTGTGTGTGTGTATGTGTCCTGTGTGTGTGTGTGTATGTCCTGTGTGTGTGTATGTGTCCTATGTGTGTATGTCCTGTGTGTGTGTGTGTGTATGTCCTGTGTGTGTGTGTGTATGTGTCCTGTGTGTGTGTGTATGTGTCCTGTGTGTGTATGTGTCCTGTGTGTGTGTGTATGTGTCCTGTGCGTATGTGTCCTGTGTGTGTGTGTGTGTGTGTGTGTCCTGTGTGTGTATGTGTCCTGTGTGTGTGTGTATGTGTCCTGTGTGTGTATGTGTCCTGTGTGTGTGTGTATGTGTCCTGTGTGTGTGTGTGTGTGTGTGTGTGTGTCCTGTGTGTGTGTGTGTCCTGTGTGTGTCCTGGGTGTTCGTCCTGTTTGCCTGACCCCCCAGCCCCTCCCACATTCTGGACTACTGTCTTAACGCTTCCGATTTAATGATAATATTCCCTTTTTTTCTAAGATTTATTAATAAAATGACCACCCACATTTTAAAATACCCTTCTAAAATACGGGAATACGGCCCTCTATCTAAGGGATCATCTCAAAATGGGTTGAAGCTGAAAAGACTTAATATTTTTCGTCTTGGGGGTTTGAACCTTCATTTCGTCTTTTTGTTGCTTTGAAGCTTCAATACATCGTTGTGTCATTGTTTTGAAATGCTAAAAAACTATCAGCAACGAGCATTAGGCCGACATTAGGCGGCGGGTGCGTCGCAGAGCACGGGAGTGCGTACGGGGGAGCACGGCGCACCGCGGCCCGTGCGCACGGTGCGTTGTGATCACGGCGCGCAGTGGCCTGTGCGAGGGAGCACCCGCTCCCCGAGCTGGCCACGGTCGTGCAGTGGACCATGTGGATTGAGTAAACAAACATGAGTGACAGGTGACATCATACATTATTTGGAGAGTTCATAACTTCTAAATATAAACAATTCAAAGGATGTTCAGGATGTTCACACGAGGTGAAGCAGGTCCATCAAGCTACTATCGTTTTACATTTGATGTGAAGCCAGACTTTCGTCTTTTTACATCTTTTCAGCTTCCACCCATTTTGAGACGATCCCTAAAAGCCTGTGTCACTGAGCCGTGATGTCAAAGCCGTGATGTCAGAGTTGTGATGTCAGTGAGCCGTGATGTCAGAGCCGTGATGTCACTGAGCTGTGATGTCAGAGTTGTGATGTCAGTGAGCGGTGATGTCAGAGCTGTGATGTCACAGAGCGGTGATGTCAGAGCTGTGATGTCAGTGAGCAGTGATGTCAGAGCCGTGATGTCACTGAGCTGTGATGTCAGAGCTGTGATGTCACAGAGCTGTGATGTCAGAGCTGTGATGTCACAGAGCTGTGATGTCAGAGCTGTGATGTCAGTGAGCGGTGATGTCAGAGCCGTGATGTCACTGAGCTGTGATGTCAGAGTTGTGATGTCAGTGAGCGGTGATGTCAGAGCTGTGATGTCACAGAGCGGTGATGTCAGAGCTGTGATGTCAGTGAGCGGTGATGTCAGAGCCGTGATGTCACTGAGCTGTGATGTCAGAGCTGTGATGTCAGAGCCGTGATGTCACTGAGCTGTGATGTCAGAGCTGTGATGTCACAGAGCTGTGATGTCAGAGCTGTGATGTCACAGAGCTGTGATGTCAGAGCTGTGATGTCAGTGAGCGGTGATGTCAGAGCCGTGATGTCACTGAGCTGTGATGTCAGAGCTGTGATGTCAGTGAGCGGTGATGTCAGAGCTGTGATGTCAGTGAGCGGTGATGTCAGAGCTGTGATGTCACAGAGCTGTGATGTCAGAGCTGTGATGTCAGAGCCGTGATGTCACTGAGCTGTGATGTCAGAGCTGTGATGTCAGTGAGCGGTGATGTCAGAGCTGTGATGTCACTGAGCTGTGATGTCAGAGCGGTGATGTCAGAGCTGTGATGTCAGAGCTGTGATGTCAGTGAGCGGTGATGTCAGAGCTGTGATGTCACAGAGCTGTGATGTCAGAGCTGTGATGTCAGTGAGCGGTGATGTCAGAGCTGTGATGTCACAGAGCTGTGATGTCAGTGAGCGGTGATGTCAGAGCCGTGATGTCACAGAGCTGTGATGTCACAGAGCTGTGATGTCAGAGCTGTGATGTCAGAGCTGTGATGTCAGTGAGCGGTGATGTCAGAGCTGTGATGTCACAGAGCTGTGATGTCAGAGCTGTGATGTCAGTGAGCGGTGATGTCAGAGCTGTGATGTCACTGAGCTGTGATGTCAGAGCTGTGATGTCAGTGAGCGGTGATGTCAGAGCTGTGATGTCAGTGAGCGGTGATGTCAGAGCTGTGATGTCAGTGAGCGGTGATGTCAGAGCTGTGATGTCACAGAGCTGTGATGTCAGAGCTGTGATGTCAGTGAGCGGTGATGTCAGAGCTGTGATGTCACAGAGCTGTGATGTCAGTGAGCGGTGATGTCAGAGCCGTGATGTCACAGAGCTGTGATGTCACAGAGCTGTGATGTCAGAGCTGTGATGTCAGAGCTGTGATGTCAGTGAGCGGTGATGTCAGAGCTGTGATGTCACAGAGCTGTGATGTCAGAGCTGTGATGTCAGTGAGCGGTGATGTCAGAGCCGTGATGTCACTGAGCTGTGATGTCAGAGCTGTGATGTCAGTGAGCGGTGATGTCAGAGCTGTGATGTCACAGAGCTGTGATGTCAGAGCTGTGATGTCAGAGCCGTGATGTCACTGAGCTGTGATGTCAGAGCTGTGATGTCAGTGAGCGGTGATGTCAGAGCTGTGATGTCACAGCGCTGTGATGTCAGAGCTGTGATGTCACTGAGCTGTGATGTCAGAGCTGTGATGTCAGTGAGCGGTGATGTCAGAGCTGTGATGTCAGTGAGCGGTGATGTCAGAGCTGTGATGTCAG
Organism: Eucyclogobius newberryi; assembly: GCF_026437365.1. Lineage (NCBI taxonomy): Eukaryota > Metazoa > Chordata > Actinopteri > Gobiiformes > Gobiidae > Eucyclogobius > Eucyclogobius newberryi. The sequence goes on from NW_027315834.1 coordinate 2,660,597, forward strand.
TGAGCGGTGATGTCAGAGCTGTGATGTCACAGAGCTGTGATGTCAGAGCTGTGATGTCAGTGAGCGGTGATGTCAGAGCTGTGATGTCACAGAGCTGTGATGTCAGTGAGCGGTGATGTCAGAGCCGTGATGTCACAGAGCTGTGATGTCACAGAGCTGTGATGTCAGAGCTGTGATGTCACAGAGCTGTGATGTCAGAGCTGTGATGTCAGTGAGCGGTGATGTCAGAGCCGTGATGTCACTGAGCTGTGATGTCAGAGCTGTGATGTCAGTGAGCGGTGATGTCAGAGCTGTGATGTCAGTGAGCGGTGATGTCAGAGCTGTGATGTCACAGAGCTGTGATGTCAGTGAGCGGTGATGTCAGAGCCGTGATGTCACTGAGCTGTGATGTCAGAGCTGTGATGTCAGTGAGCGGTGATGTCAGAGCTGTGATGTCACAGAGCTGTGATGTCAGTGAGCGGTGATGTCAGAGCTGTGATGTCACAGAGCTGTGATGTCAGAGCTGTGATGTCACTGAGCAGCTATAACGCCCTGAACGCGCTCTAGTCGTGTTTAGTCCCACTTTTATTAACAAGTGTTTAGATAAAGGAAAGTCAAATCAGACAAGTCAAACAAACAATCCTGAAGTTATTACACCAGTTTCAAATCTCTATAAAGTCTTTTTTTTTGCCCCGCCCCTCCACACATGCCCCGCCCACAGGTCACTACCACTTTCACTTTCACATGAACTACAGCACAAACGTGACTCCACAAGCTGCCAATCATTGTTATTCCAAAACACGTGGAATCGTAGAGTTCAGAGCGCATCCAGACTAGATTTGACAGTAGGTCGCGTGCACAGCAGTCTCCAGTCACAGGCCAGTGCTTTCTACACCTCTGTGGGAGATCTTTAAGGCCTTTCAAGGGTTCAAATCCCCCACTTTTCTTTCACCTTTGTGCTGACAGGGAGAATATGTTGACTTTGTCCCAGAACCCGCCCTCCGGTGTGGGTCGCCCTCGCGCGCACCCGACTGGTAAACGGGCCTCGCAGACCTTCATCTCTCACACGGCAGGGGATTGTACTTTGTCTATTGCTAGCTCGGCGTGCTAACCTCGCCATAGAGGAACTGCCAAAATAAAGTTCTTGTTAAAACATCTCTAATAATAAGCCCCGCCCCCACAGCCCTGTCATTTCAATATAAACAAACTATGTACAAAATACGCACAGATTCCACACTTATATATTTCACCGAAGCTTTAAAAAGATGTGCTTTCATTATTTGTCATTTGTCTCAGATATAATTTAACCCTGAACGATCACAAAAGATATTTCTGCCTCAGAGATTGTCCTTGTACGTGATTGTTCGTCTTTTGATATAAAGCAGTAGTGGTAAAGTATCCGAGTACAGACAGAAGGCTAAAGATGCACCATGGAACCTTTCTGGCAGGTAGAGGGGTTACTGCTTTGCCTGGAACATTCCACAGTAAGAAATGAAACATATCCATCTCACTTTTGTTCATTAGGTACACTTTTAGTCAGGATTCTATGTCCAAGGGTTTGATTAGAGGGTCAGAGGGTTTAGGGTTAGAGGGTCAGAGGGTTTAGGGTTAGAGGGTCAGAGGGTTTAGGGTTAGAGGGTCAGAGGGTTTAGGGTTAGAGGGTCAGAGGGTTTAGGGTTAGAGGGTCAGAGGGTTAGGGTTAGAGGGTTAGAGGGTCAGAGGGTTAGGGTTAGAGGGTCAGAGGGTTTAGGGTTAGAGGGTCAGAGGGTTAGGGTTAGAGGGTCAGAGGGTTAGGGTTAGAGGGTCAGAGGGTTTAGGGTTAGAGGGTCAGAGGGTTTAGGGTTAGAGGGTCAGAGGGTTAGGGTTAGAGGGTCAGAGGGTTAGGGTTAGAGGGTCAGAGGGTTTAGGGTTAGAGGGTCAGAGGGTTTAGGGTTAGAGGGTCAGAGGGTTAGGGTTAGAGGGTCAGAGGGTTTAGGGTTAGGCCCTCGCTCTGTAACGTGGCCCGCAGGTGTTCGGGTCCAAACTGTGAACAGGCAAAGCAATAACATCTCCATGGAGACCAGCACAAGTTCCAGAGTGCACTTTAAACACCAAGGAACAGCTCCATCTGGGCTCAGGCCTATGACAACTTTGGCACACTCCATCACTACATTTCATACAGAGTACTGCGACTCCGCCCTGTTTGAATACTCTGATGGCATCAGCACTTACACATCAATGACTCATGTGCGTCTGAACACACGGATCAGAAGAGTCTGGAGGACGTCTGACTCTGAAAGGAGTAAAGCTCAAAGTGGTCACAGCAGCAGTACTCGAGTACAAGCAGCAGTACTCCGAGTACAAGCAGCAGTACTCCGAGTACAAGCAGCAGTACTCCGAATACAAGCAGCAGTACTCCGAGTACAAGCAGCAGTACTCCGAATACAAGCAGCAGTACTCCGAATACAAGAAGCAGTACTCCGAGTACAAGCAGCAGTACTCCGAGTACAAGCAGCAGTACTCCGAATACAAGCAGCCTTCTCCAGTCCAGCTACTCTCATCACAACCGTCCAATCACAGTGCTGCGTTTACAAGTGGGACGTACATGTGGTCTTCTCGGCGTGCATGGACATAGTGCATAAGATACTGTCTGTCAGCGAGCCACGTTCAACATGGGATTTGTAGAAATGATTTGAAAGAAAAGCTGGTTCCCAGGGTTCTGATTGGTGCGTGTTGCATAGTGTCGATAAGAGTGGGCGTGGTCATGTAGCTTCTCTTTAACAGTCGACTCTTAGTCCAGTCTTACTTTAACTACGTCACAGTGGCTGCCCAAAAGAACCCACAGCACCACCAATACTAACACCAGATTCCCATATCCCATACCCATGTCCTGATCCCTGTCCTTATCCCTGTCCTGATGCCTGTCCTGATGCCTGTCCTGATGCCTGTCCTGATGCCTGTCCTGATCCCTGTCCTGATCCCTGTCCTGATCCCTGTCCTTATTTCTGTCCTTATTCCTGTCCTGATCCCTGTCCTGATCCCTGTCCTTATCCCTGTCCTTATTCCTGTCCTGATCCTTGTCCTGATCCTTGTCCTGCGTCCTGATCCCTGTCCTGATCCCCGTCCTGATCCCTGTCGATCTCTCGTGTTCTATCTTGTGTTCTCTCGTAGACTCAGGCGGGCCTGGTCCTGGGCGGGCCTGCCGGGCTCCTGGGCGGGCCTGCCGGGCTCCTGGGCGGGCCTACTCAGTGCGGTGGGACTCGTGGTGGTTGTTCTCTGCCTCGGTCTCCTGGTGACTGAACAGGTAGCTCCACCAGGTTTTGGAGTGTTGGATGGGCCTGGTCTTCTTCATCTCCTGTGAAGAGAGGAGGACGCACAGTTACGTGTGCTCAGCTTCACACTCACAGAAGGCTTTTGTGTTCGAGTCCCGTCTCGCCACAGCTTTCCTGTGGGTTTAAGGAGGCGTCACAGCACTTCACTTATTCCACATGTTGCCATGTTAGAGCCTTATTCCAAAATCGATTTAATTCATTATTTGCCTCAAACTTCAACAAACAAAACCCCTTAATGACATGAAAGAAGGTCGTTAGAATTATTTGCAAAAGTATATATAATCAAATCCCCTGTACATAAGTATTCTCAGCCTCTGCTCAACACTTTGTTGAAGCTCCTTTGGCTCTAATCACAGCCTCAGGTCTTTTGGTCTTTCTTCCATTCTTCTGCAGAAGCTTCAAACCCTGAGAAGTTTGTGAGCGTCGGGTCACAGCCATTTTCAGATCTCTCCAGAGATGTTCAGTTGGGTTCAAGTGTGGCCTCTGGGCCACTCAAGGACATTCACACAGTTGTCCTGTAGCCACTGTTGTCCTGGCTGTGTGCTGAGGGACATTGTCTTGTTGAAGATGAACCCTGGCTCCAGTCTGAGGTCCAGAGCCTCTGGAGAAGGTTCCATCAAGGACGTCTCTGCACCATGCTTCACTGGTACTGGTCAGGTGATGGCGCTGCCTCCACCATGCTTCACTGGTACTGGTCAGGTGATGATGCTTCCTCCACCATGCTTCACTGGTACTGGTCAGGTGATGATGCTGCCTCCACCATGCTTCACTGGTACTGGTCAGGTGATGATGCTGCCTCCATCATGCTTCACTGGTACTGGTCAGGTGATGGTGCTGCCTCCACCATGCTTCACTGGTACTGGTCAGGTGATGATGCTGCCTCCACCATGCTTCACTGGTACTGGTCAGGTGATGATGCTGCCTCCACCATGCTTCACTGGTACTGGTCAAGTGATGATGCTGCCTCCACCATGCTTCACTGGTACTGGTCAGGTGATGATGCTGCCTCCACCATGCTTCACTGGTACTGGTCAGGTGATGATGCTGCCTCCACCATGCTTCACTGGTACTGGTCAGGTGATGATGCTGCCTCCACCATGCTTCACTGGTACTGGTCAGGTGATGATGCTGCCTCCACCATGCTTCACTGGTACTGGTCAGGTGATGATGCTGCCTCCACCATGCTTCACTGGTACTGGTCAGGTGATGAGCAGAGCCTGCTTTCCCTGTCATGATGAACCAGTTTCTCAAGCATCGCGATTATTTATGGCCTCCATAGGCTATTCGTGTTTTTTTTGGAATCTGCGGTTAACCACAGGAATGTGTCCGGACGCAGTTCGAGTCACGGCGGCGTGCGCGCACACGTGTCTTTGTGTCAGAGCCCAGCGTCAACAAGACCGGATAAACGCGCTGAGCGACCGGTTCGTTACACACGGAGGTCCACACACGTGGCAGAGCGAGGGGCCGCAGAGCGAGGGGCCGCACCGCTCACGACGCTGGAGCAAAGCAGCCGCTCAGCACAAGCAAAAAGTGGAGAGAGAGAGAGAGAGGGAAGAGGAGGAGACAGGTAGTGCCAGAGCGTAATCTTACCTGTAAACGCTTTTTTATTCTTTACAAATCTGTTTGTTGTTGGCGTGAGCTAAAGGAAAGTGACTTTCTCAAAGTTTCAAGCCCCTCCCCCGTTACCATGGAGCTCATCTCACTAATAAATGATATGATGCTTAAAAGAGCTACAAGGAGGGACCAATAAGCATACATTTATATTATTTAATCCATTTGTGGCCATTATATATTTTTTTATTCATATGCTGTATTGAAGAGTAGGGAAGTTAATTGTTATAAAACACAATTTGACATATACATAACATAAAAAATACAATATCCTTTCTTTTTACTGATAATTGTGAATAATCGTGAATAATTGTGACCTTTCTCCTCATGATAAATGTGACTCTAAACCAGGGGTGGGCAATTATTTTCCTCCGAGGGCCATATTCAAATCCAGGCAAGTAGCAGAGGGCCGGCCTGCCATCATTGGTGTGACAAAAATAATAATTCAAAAAAATGAAATATCAAATAAAATATGTGACGCACCTATATTCTGTCAAATATAGGCTATTTGAATCTATTATTTAATTTCTTTCACGTCATATTTATTAAGGATACAAGTGCAGACAGATGCCTAAGGGAAAATATTACTTGGAATGTTTGCACTTTTCCAGCTCTGGTCCAACATCCTGAAGTTACCAAAGGTTAGGATTGTGTTCAAAATATCGATACGGCGATATATCGTCACGGACTCCGTATCGATATTTATTTTAATTTCAGATTTTTTTGGCCCGTAGGCTTAAAACGAGGTGGAATAGTACTTTTGATCTGCTGTTTGTGCTGCGCTCGTCTGGGCCGAGGTGAGAAGGAGCAGTAGGAACGGAAGTGTCGTAACAGCGGAAGTGTCGTAACAGCGGAAGTGTCGTAACAGCGGAAGTGTCGTAACAGCGGAAGGGCTGTGACAACGGAAGCGTCGTGACAACGGAAGTGTCGTGACAACGGAAGTGTCGTGACAACGGAAGTGTCGTAACAGCGGAAGTGTCGTAACAGCGGAAGCGTCGTGACAGCGGAAGTGTCGTAACAGCGGAAGCGTCGTAACAGCGGAAGTGTCGTGACAGCGGAAGCGCTGTGACAGCGGAAGCGTCGTGACAACGGAAGTGTCGTAACAGCGGAAGCGTTGTAACAGCGGAAGTGTCGTGACAACGGAAGCGCTGTGACAGCGGAAGCGTCGTGACAACGGAAGTGTCGTAACAGCGGAAGCGTCGTGACAACGGAAGCGCTGTGACAGCAGAAGCGTCGTGACAACGGAAGTGTTGTAACAGCGGAAGTGTTGTAACAGCGGAAGCGTCGTGACAACGGAAGCGCTGTGACAACGGAAGCGTCGTGACAACGGAAGTGTCGTGACAACGGAAGTGTCGTGACAACGGAAGTGTCGTAACAGCGGAAGTGTCGTAACAGCGGAAGCGTCGTGACAGCGGAAGTGTCGTAACAGCGGAAGCGTTGTAACAGCGGAAGTGTCGTGACAACGGAAGCGCTGTGACAGCGGAAGCGTCGTGACAACGGAAGTGTCGTAACAGCGGAAGCGTCGTGACAACGGAAGCGCTGTGACAGCAGAAGCGTCGTGACAACGGAAGTGTTGTAACAGCGGAAGTGTTGTAACAGCGGAAGCGTCGTGACAACGGAAGCGCTGTGACAACGGAAGCGTCGTGACAACGAAAGTGTCGTAACAGCGGAAGTGTCGTAACAGCGGAAGCGTCGTGACAGCGGAAGTGTCGTAACAGCGGAAGCGTTGTAACAGCGGAAGTGTCGTGACAACGGAAGCGCTGTGACAGCGGAAGCGTCGTGACAACGGAAGCGTCGTAACAACGGAAGTGTTGTAACAGCGGAAGTGTCGTAACAGCGGAAGTGTCGTGACAACGGAAGCGCTGTGACAGCGGAAGTGTTGTAACATTGGAAGTGTCGTAACAGCGGAAGTGTTGTAACAGCGGAAGTGTCGTAACAGCGGAAGTGTTGTAACAGCGGAAGTGTTGTAACAGCGGAAGTGTTGTAACAGCGGAAGCGTCGTGACAACGGAAGTGTCGTAACAGCGGAAGTGCCGTGACAACGGAAGTGTCGTAACAGCGGAAGCGTTGTAACAGCGGAAGTGTCGTGACAACGGAAGTGTCGTAACAGCGGAAGTGTCGTAACAGCGGAAGTGTTGTAACAGCGGAAGTGTCGTAACAGCGGAAGCGTCGTGACAACGGAAGCGCTGTGACAGCGGAAGCGTCGTAACAACGGAAGCGTCGTAACAGCGGAAGCGTTGTAACAGCGGAAGTGTTGTAACAGCGGAAGTGTCGTAACAACGGAAGCGTCGTGACAACGGAAGCGCTGTGACAGCGGAAGCGTCGTAACAACGGAAGTGTCGTAACAGCGGAAGTGTCGTAACAGCGGAAGTGTCGTAACAGCGGAAGTGTTGTAACAGCGGAAGCGTCGTGACAACGGAAGCGCTGTGACAGCGGAAGCGTCGTAACAACGGAAGTGTCGTAACAGCGGAAGTGTCGTAACAGCGGAAGTGTCGTAACAGCGGAAGTGTTGTAACAGCGGAAGCGTCGTGACAACGGAAGTGTCGTAACAGCGGAAGTGTCGTGACAACGGAAGTGTCGTAACAGCGGAAGTGCCGTGACAACGGAAGCGTCGTGACAACGGAAGTGTCGTAACAGCGGAAGCGTTGTAACAGCGGAAGCGTCGTGACAACGGAAGCGTCGTAACAGCGGAAGCGTTGTAACAGCGGAAGTGCCGTGACAACGGAAGCGTCGTGACAACGGAAGTGTCGTAACAGCGGAAGCGTTGTAACAGCGGAAGCGTCGTGACAACGGAAGTGTCGTAACAGCGGAAGTGCCGTGACAACGGAAGCGTCGTGACAACGGAAGCGTCGTAACAGCGGAAGCGTCGTGACAGCGGAAGCGTTGTAACAGCGGAAGTGCCTTGACAACGGAAGCGTCGTGACAACGGAAGTGTCGTAACAGCGGAAGCGTTGTAACAGCGGAAGTGCCTTGACAACGGAAGCGTCGTGACAACAGAAGTGTAGTAACAACAGGAAGTGTCGTAACAACAGGAAGTGTCGTAACAACAGAAGTGTAGTAACAACAGAAGTGTAGTAACAACAGAAGTGTAGTAACAACAGAAGTGTAGTAACAACAGAAGTGTAGTAACAACAGAAGTGTAGTAACAACAGAAGTGTAGTAACAACAGAAGTGTAGTAACAACAGAAGTGTAGTAACAACAGAAGTGTAGTAACAACAGAAGTGTAGTAACAACAGAAGTGCTGATACAGGGCAAAATAAGGTAAATATCAATTCAAACCAGAATGAGACGACATCTTTTGAATGGAGAATGACACAAATCCTTCAAACCAGAAGGAACCACAGGCCTGAAAGTCATGACTAAATCAAAGTTGGACTTGATCTGTGGAGCGGTGCCTCACCCCTTTGTCCAGCAGACTGTCGAACTCGTCGCTCATCCTGCGAAGCTGCCGCCCGTACTTCTTGGCGGCCCACAGAGCGGGCGGGGCAGACTTGGAGCGACCCCGGAATTGTAAGCCTTCAGTGGGAGTTCCCGGCTCGTCTTCAGCCTTCACCTCCTCCACATGGGACTCGGAGCTCAGCCGGATCCTGCCGCTGCCTGTGGGACGGAACCAAGATCATTCTAACACATGGAAGACCAGGACTGACCCGGCCCCTGGCGTGGACCAGGACTGACAGTTTGTACAATTAAATTGTGACGCGATTAATCACGATTATGGATTAACATCTCTACTCACCATTCAAAGTGGCACATCTAGAAGTCAACATTTATGATCAATTGTATGTAGACATATCTGACACTAATATATATATATATATATATATATATATATATATATATATATATATATATATATATATATATGTATATATATGTATATATATATATATATATAATGATATAATGATGTAACTGTAGTGTCCTTCTTTATGATAAACAGTTTAACACTCGAGATGCCTCGTTAAGACTGACCCCGGTCTTTAGTAATTTGAACTAAAGGAGACTCTTCTTCTTCTCACCTGCTTCTCGGAGCTCAGGTAAGGCCAGCTTCAGTCTGAGCTGCGTGTGGTCAGGCGTGTGGTCAGGAGCAGAGCTGTTCTCCTCCTCCAGCTCCTCAGAAGACTCACTGTCAGAGATGGTGAAGTTTGCAGCCATGGTTCTCCTGCACAGTCAGGGACATTTACAACACTTGAGTCTTAAATGGAACCACAAGCAGCAGTGGCACGAACACACCCCGCGCACAGGTCCAAAGGTGTTACCATGTAACAGCAGCGATAACGCGAGTGGACACGACGTGTGGACACGACGTGTGGACACGACGTGTGGACACGACGTGTGGACACGACGTTTACCGTGTTGTGTGTCCCGTGTTGTGTGTCCCGTGTTGTGTGTCCCGTGTTCCCGCGTTGTGTGTCCCGCGTTGTGTGTCTCGCGTTGTGTGTCCCGCGTTGTGTGTCTCGCGTTGTGTGTCTCGCGTTGTGTGTCCCGCAGAGGGAATAGTACGTTGGCCCGGGCTGTTGTGTTGTTGACTGAGGACAAAAGAAACTTCCGAGGGCGGAAGCGGTGCAACTCCAGCGACGCCGCGCGTAAATAAAGAGGTTATAAGTCTGTTCTTACCCAAAATGTGGCGGTGTTCCACGTCCTTCACGTCCCGGAAGCGGCGGAGCGTGTGCGGCTCGCCTCACGCGCCTGTTTCCCGCCGCTGTTGTTGTTGTTTGGCCTTTTTTACTCCACGAGCCACTGGAACTCCTGCGCATGCGCACACCAACGGTCCTGACGCGCTGACGTCACTGTTGTGATCAGGGGCCAGGCCGCGCGACATGTGGTGTAAAAATAAATGTAAATATAGCCGCAAGCGGCAATGATCGGCCCTCGCCACGCCGCCGCCACGCCGCAAGAGGAGGGGGCACTAACGCGCCCCAATTGTCCTTTTATTGCGCCTACTGCTGAATCTGTGACGCTGTCACATCTTCTCCCCTTTGTTTTACCATCAAAAAGCAATTTTATTTTGAATTCTTGGCACAATGTGCGGCTTTGCCGCACAGACACCGTGACTCTTTGAATAAAAATGTGGATAACTTTTGATGGTCCACCCCTGAAGATGAGTCTCACCAAATTTCAGGTTAATAGGGCAAACGCCCTAAGAGGAGTTTGTGAAAGTCTAAAGTGTAAACATGTTCTGGCGATTTCCCCATTGGAATAACATGGAAGGTTTCGGTCATCGTTACGGCAACGCCATAACAATTATGACATGGCTCTCATTGACTTTTTTGATGGGGATGCTAAAATTGAGTTGTGTGTCAAATTTCATATAATTTCGCAAAACTAAACATTTAACCTCCATATAAAATCTGTAGGGGGCGCTGTGGCGCCAAATGAATTTATTTCACTTCAAGTGGGTTTAGGGCAAAGAGTTTAACAACTGATTCTAATTTGACGCAATTCAGACTTTATCTGCGCAAACGGCAGAAATTTTAAATATGGGAGATTTCTGAAATTCTAGCTACAGTTTGCGGCTTCGCCGCACAGAGACCGTGACAGGTATCAATGTAATTTGGATAACTTTTGATGTCCCACTCCTCAGTAGCATTTTCACCAAATTTCAGCTTTTTAGGGCCAACGCCCTGGGAGGAGTTCGTAAAAGTACGACGTTTGGAAAAACTCCAAAATCATGTTTAGCCATTTTTGAAGCAATATGGCCGACATTTGGTTGGGCGGACGGCGTTGCCGTAATAATATTTTTTACTTCTCTTGTCACCATCTACCTCTGCGCCAAATTTCATGATTCTACGATCAGATTTTTTTTGGGTCATTTCCCATCTCTCAATGCATTTTTGGTACATTTGGGGGCGCTGACGCGCCAATTTTTTTATTTTAGAAAAGGGAAATAGCCAGAATGTAGAGAGGCACGATTTTTAGAGGTGTGAACATTTTTGTGACTTTTCGTCAATGTTCACTGGGTGAAAAATAGGGGGGTTGGTCCCGAGAAGAAGAAGAAAGAATATTAAAGCCGCAAGCGGCATCCAACGCGCCGGCCTTCCGACTCTGCGCTTTCGACTTGATAAAGATGGCGCCCTTATTGTGTGTTGAATAAAAAAAGAACTTGACAGACGGCGACACATTGGACATGGCCAATCCAGTGCAAATGAACACAAGTGTCGGTCAAATTTGCTGCGCCGCCGCACAGAGAGATGATTTTCCCCAAATATGAGCTTGATCGAGCTATTGCCCACAGAGGAGTTCATTAAAGTGTGAAGCGTAAATGTGAACATTTCAGAGATTTCGCTGTTTTCCCATTTCTGACATATTTTTGCGGGTCCGCCACACAGAGACCGTAGCACTTAGAATCAAAATATGGATAAGTTTTGATGCCCCGCTTGTGTAGATGATATTCTCCAAATATGAACTTGATCGGACAATCGCCCTAGGAGGAGTTCGTTAAAGTGTGAAGCGTAAAAATGTGGTGATTTGAGCAATTCTATGATTTTCCCATAAGGATAACATGGGATGTTTCTGTCATCGCTACGGTTACGCCGTACAAAATATGACTTTGGCTCTCATACTTTTGTGATCAGGATGGCAAATTAGAATTTTGTTCAAAATATCATGTCATTTGGAAAAACTCTATTGTTTATAGGCCACTCTGAAGGCCAAATAGTCAGAATTCTGGGAAACGTTTGCGGCTCCGTCGCACAGAGACCGTAAAAGCTATCCTTAAAATTTGGATAACTTTAGATGCCCCACTTGTCTAGAGGACGTACACCGATTTTGAGGTCGGTGGGCAAAACGCACTAGGAGGACTTCGTTAAAGTGTAAAACATAAAAATGTGGATATTCGAGAGATTTAGCGGTTTTCCCATAGGGATAACATGGGAGGTTTATGTCATCGCTACGACTACGCCGTAAAAATTAAGGCATTTGTCTGATTGGCTTTTTTGATCGCGACGCCAAAATAGAATTTTGGGTAAAGTTTCGAAAATTTTGGTAAAACTAATTTTTGACCTTCAATGTTAATTTAAAGGTCACTCTGTAGGGGGCGCTATCGCGCCCATTTCAATTTTGTCATCATAAACTGGTCCAAACTAGAAAGTTGAACAACTGATTCAAATTTGGTCCTAATCGGACTTGTTTTGATCAAATGGGAACAATTTTTAGATCTGCAATATCCCAAAATAAGTTGTCCAACTTTGCGGCTGCGCCGCACACAGACCGTAAAAGGTATCTCAAAAAATTGGATAACTTTAGATGCCCCACTTGTCCAGAGGACGTCCGCCGATTTTGAAGTCGGTGGGCAAAACGCCCTAGGAGGAGTTCGTCAAAGTTTGACGTGAACAAAATGGCTAACACAGCGTGTTTTCATTTTCAAAGGAAGATGGCGGGCATAGGGTAATTCTGGGGGCGTGGCCACAATAATATTTGTTTTTTGTCCTCACAAGAGGAATGCGTGTTCCGAATTTCGTAGCTCTACGACAAAGTTGACCTCGGGGCGTCTCCCATAGGCGCAATGTATTTTGACTTTTGTCGGTGGCGCTGTCGCGCCATTTTTTAACGAAAAAAAAAAATGGCCCAGAAAAAACAAAATTTTTCGCCGATTTTGAATTTTGGGTAAAGTTTGGTGAGTTTTTGAGCATGTTCAGGGGGTCAAATTAGAGCTCAAAAAGCAGAAGAACAAGAAAAATAATAAAAAATATAGCCGCAAGCGGCAATGATCGGCCCTCGCCACGCCGCCGCCACGCCGCAAGAGGAGGGGGCGCTAACGCGCCCCAATTGTCCTTTTATTACGCCTACTGCTGAATCTGTGAAGCTGTCACATCTTCTCACTTTGTTTTACCATCAAAAAGCAATTTTATTTTGAATTCTTGGCAAAATGTGCGGCTTTGCCGCACAGACACCGTGACTCTTTGAATAAAAATGTGGATAACTTTTGATGGTCCACCCCTGAAGATGAGTCTCACCAAATTTCAGGTTAATAGGGCTAAAGCCCTGGGAGGAGTTTGTGAAAGTCTAAAGTGTAAACATGTTCTGGCGATTTCCCCATTGGAATAACAAGGGAGGTTTTGGTCATTGCTACGGCAACGCCATAACAATTATGACATGGGTCTCATTGACTTTTTTGATGGGGAGGCCAAAATTGAGTTGTGTGTCAAATTTCATAAAATTTCGCAAAACTAAACATTTAACCTCCATATAAAATCTGTAGGGGGCGCTGTGGCTCCAAATTAATTTATTTCACTTCAAGTAGGTTTAGGGCAAAGAGTTTAACAACTGATTCTAATTTGACGCAATTCGGACTTTATCTGCGCAAACGGCAGAAATTTTAAATATGGGAGATTTCTGAAATTCTAGCTACAGTTTGCGGCTTCGCCGCACAGAGACCGTGAGAGGTATCAATGTAATTTGGATAACTTTTGATGTCCCACTCCTCAGTAGCATTTTCACCAAATTTCAGCTTTTTAGGGCCAACGCCCTGGGAGGAGTTCGTAAAAGTACGACGTTTGGAAAAACTCCGAAGTCATGTTTAGCCATTTTTGAAGCAATATGGCCGACATTTGGTTGGGCGGACGGCGTTGCCGTAATAATATTTTTTACTTCTCTTGTCACCATCTACCTCTGCGCCAAATTTCATGATTCTACGATCAGATTTTTTTTGGGTCATTTCCAATCTCTCAATGCATTTTTGGTACATTTGGGGGCGCTGACGCGCCAATTTTTTTTATTTTAGAAAAGGGAAATAGCCAGAATGTAGAGAGGCACGATTTTTAGAGGTGTGCAAATTTTTGTGACTTTTCGTCAATGTTCACTGGGTGAAAAATAGGGGGGTTGGTCCCGAGAAGAAGAAAGAAAGAATAATATTCCGATGCGAAAACAATGTTTCCCATTTTTCAAATATCATAAACTATACATTTTCGGAAGACGCTCGCGCTTTCCTACCTCATGGTGTGGGTCCCTGGTCACTGACGGGTACTTTCGTTAATTTTGAGTGGGCTCCGCCCACTTTGTGTTTTTGGCCCTCTATACAGTAATAATGTTCAATTTTTGCATTACATGCTTATATGCACGGAACATGCAAGAGATGGGGAACGTATTCGTGAGCTACTTAGCGCAAATGAGTGCTTTATATGGGGATCATCTCAATGTAAAGTGCTCGTTTAGTGCGCACTTTTGCACGGGCTTCGCCCGTTTACAACGGTAATGTTCCATTTTCCTACTACTAATTAGTATGCACGGGGCGTGCATGAGTGAAGGAGTGCGTTAGTGAGTGTTTGGAAGTGGGCGAGCGCTTCGCGCTCGATTTCGTGCGCACTACGTGCGCACTTTCGCAGCCGTGCTTCGCACGGCCTTACGAGATTAATAGGCCTCTCGCCAGCTTGTGGCGCTCGGGCCTAAATATTCCGATGCGAAAACAATGTTTCCCATTTTTCAAATATCATAAACTATACATTTTCGGAAAGCGCTCGCGCTTTCCTACCTCATGGTGTGGGTCCCTGGTCACTGACGGGTACTTTCGTTAATTTTGAGTGGGCTCCGCCCACTTTGTGTTTTTGGCCCTCTATACAGTAATAATGTTCAATTGTTGCATTACATGCCTATATGCACGGAACATGCAAGAGATGGGGAACGTATTCGTGAGCTACTTAGCGCAAATTAGTACTTTATATGGCGTGCATGAGTGAAGGAGTGCGTTAGTGAGTGTTTGGAAGTAGGCGAGTGCTTCGCGCTCGATTTCGTGCGCACTGCGTGCGCACTTTCACAGCCGTGCTTCGCACAGCCTTACGAGATTAATAGGCCTCTCGCCAGCTTGTGGCGCTCGGGCCTAAATATATATTTATTTATATTTATATTTATATATATATATCTATATATATCTATATGTTTATATAGATATAAATATAAATAAGATAAGATAACTTATTCCTTTATTGTCCCACATGGGGAAATTTCATTGTTGCAACGCAAGAAGATACAGAGGCAGATACAGAAGAACAGAACAAATCACTTATAGGAAGTTTGAAAAACACTTTCAGTAGAAGATCTTCTATAAAGAAAAACTCCCATAGACAAAACCTCCCATTACCCAACAAGGGATGGAGGGGAAAAAATAATAAAGATAAAAATAAATAAATACATAAATACCATGTCATGTGATCACGACAGTAATTGCACATGAATATGTTTCACGACGGCACATAGATTGCACATGAATTTCACAGTAATTGCACATATGACAGAATTGCACATGGTTAGGTCAGTATTGCACATGTTCAGGACTAACAGTGTTTGTTATAAAGTCTGACAGCAGCAGGAAAGGCAAGGCAAGGCAAGTTTATTTGTAGAGCACATTTCATACACAAGGCAATTCAAAGTGCTTCACAGCAGGAAAAATGCATTCAAATCACAAAGAAATTACAGAAACAGAAATACAATAAAATTAACTAAATTAAAAATTATCAATCCAACTGATTTTCTAAACTAATAAAATCACAAACAAAAGAGAAGAGTGCAAAGAAAAAATCCTTTCAATCATATGCGCAGCTAAACAAAACTGTTTTTAGCTTAGATTTGAACATTGTCAGAGTTGAAGCCTGTCTCACATCTTCAGGAAGACTGTTCCAGATTTTAGCTGCATAAAACTGAAACGCAGATTCCCCATGTTTAGTCCTGACTCTGGGCACCAGCAGGAGGCCGGTCCCTGAGGTCCTCAGAGTCCGAGATGGTTCATATGGCACTAACATATCCAAGATGTACTTTGGTGCTAGGCCATGGAGAGACTTGTACACAAGCAGAGCTGCTTTAAAGTCTATTCTCTGAGCCACAGGGAGCCAGTGCAGAGACCTGAGAACAGGACTAATGTGATGGTACTTCCTGGTTCTAGTCAGGACCCGAGCAACAGCGTTCTGGATGTACTGCAGCTGTTTTACAACTCGTTTGGAGAGACCAGTGAGCAGGCCGTTACAGTAGTCTAATCTACTGGAGACAAACGCATGGATAAGTCTCTCTAAATCTGGTTTTGACACTATATTTTTGATTTTGGCAATGTTTTTTAGATGGTAAAAAGCTGCTGATGTTATTGATTTGACGTGGCTGTTAAAGTTCAAGTCTGAGTCCATTATTACCCCCAGATTTCTAATTTGGTTTGTAGGTTTTAGAGCGAGACTCTGGAGGTGACCGCTAACACTTTCTCTTTGTTTCTGTGGGCCAAAAACGATTATTTCAGTCTTGTCTGAGTTCAGCTGGAGAAAGTTGTTTTGCATCCACAAACTGATCTGTTGGATGCAGTGACAGAGTGAATCTACTGGTCCATAGTCACCTGCCTATAGTGAAACATAGATCTGAGTGTCGTCTGCATAATTGTGATAGGACACATTTTCACTGCGTATCAACTGACCTAACGGCAGCATGTAGAGGTTGAACAGAAGGGGACCCAGGACTGACCCTTGGGGCACTCCACAGGTCAGGGTCATGTGGTCTGAGACACAGCTACCAATTTCAACAAAGTACTTCCTGTCTTCCAGATAGGACCTTAACCAGTTTAGGGCAGTGCCAGTGATGCCCACCCAGTCCTCTAGTCTCTGTAAGAGGACCCCATGATCGACAGTGTCAAAAGCAGCACTCAGATCTAACAGAATTAAGACTGAGGCTTTGCCCGTGTCAGTGTTCAGGCGGATGTCATTTGTCACCTTGACAAGAGCAGTCTCAGTGCTGTGATGAGGTCTAAAACCTGACTGAAAAACATCAAATGAGTTGTTTATTAAGAGGAAATCTGTGAGCTGTTGGTAAACAACCTTTTCAAGGACTTTGCCCAAAAATGGCAGATTAGAGATGGGCCGGTAATGACTCAGTACTGCGGCATCAAGACTGCTCTTCTTTAGGAGAGGCTTTATGACCGCAGTTTTCAAAGACATTGGGAATGTTCCAGATTGAAGCGACATGTTAACTATGTGAGTGAATGGTGCTAACAAACTGTTCAGCACAGACTTTAGAAATCTGGTGGGTAACACATCAAGGCAGCATGTAGATGAACTCAGACTGGTGATGATCTCATGGACAGTTTTGTCAGTTACTGGTGCAAAGTGAGTTAGCTCTAAGTGTCTTGGTGGTTTTAGGGTAATTTTTTGCATTGTGGGATTTATAGCATTTTTAATGCCCTGAACTTTGTCATTAAAGAATAATGCAAACTCATTACACTTGGATGTGGAAATGAGTTCTAACGGCAGCTGAGCTGGAGGGTTTGTTAATCTGTTTACTGTGGCAAACAGGACACGCGAGTTGTTACTGCAGCTTCCAATTATTTCAGAAAAATATCTTTCCCTAGTTCTACATAAGATTAGGTTGTACATGTTCAGCTTTTCTTTGTAAATCTCTTTTTGAACCTGGAGCTTTGACTTGCGCCATTTCCGTTCGGCCCTGCGGCACTCCCTTTTCTGTGCCCTGACAGAATCATCATTTCTCCACGGCGCCTTCTGCTTATTTTTAACCATTTTAGCCTTTATAGGGGCGATGGTGTCCAGAACATTCAAAACACTAGATGTAACAGAGTTCAACAAATCATTTACATTAGAACATGAGACATTTTCAAAGTTTATCATTTCCATAAACAGTGCACCTGTGCCATCACTTATGTGACTCCTCTGAACAACTAAAGGACAAACCGGAGGTTTGGGAGAAACAGACAGGCACAAAGAAGACACAGAAATGATCAGACAGAGCAACATCGATCACATTAACATTTGAAATATTTACCCCCTTTGTAATTATGAGATCTAGAGTGTGTCCTTTGCTGTGGGTGGGGCCTTTCACATGCTGAGTAAGACTGAAGGTTTCAAGGACAGCATCAAGCTCTTTAGCGTTTCTGTCACAAACATTATCAACATGCACATTGGAATCACCTGTAATGACCAAACCATCAAAGTCTGTGCATATGACTGAAAGCATCTCAGTAAAATCATCAATAAAACTTTGGCAGTGCTGGGGAGGCTTGTATAAAACAATGAAGAGAATGGATGGAGACCGTTTTAGCTCCATTTTAAAGGATACATACTCAAATGATGAAAACACCCCAAAAGACAACCTGCGGGTAATTATTTCATCTCTAAAGACAGCACAGACTCCACCCCCTTTTTTGTTTTCTCGTGTTTCAGATTCAAACTTAAAGTTGGGTGGAGCAGATTCTACCAGAACTACATTTCCTGTGTTTTTGTCAAGCCATGTTTCAGTTAAAAACATAAAATCAAGATTATAAGAAGAAATAAAAATATAGCCGCAAGCGGCAATGATCGGCCCTCGCCACGCCGCCGCCACGCCGCAAGAGGAGGGGGCGTGGCTAACGCGCCCCAATTGTCCTTTTATTACATCTACTGCTGAATCTCTGACGCTGTCACATCTTCTCCCCTTTGTTTTACCATCAAAAAGACATTTTATTTTGAATTCTTGGCAAAATGTGCGGCTTTGCCGCACAGACACCGTGACTCTTTGAATAAAAATGTGGATACCTTTTGATGGTCCACCCCTGAAGATGAGTCTCACCAAATTTCAGGTTAATAGGGCTGACGCCCTGAGGGGGAGGAGTTTGTGAAAGTCTAAAGTGTAAACATGTTCTGGCGATTTCCCCATTGGAATAACATGGAAGGTTTCGGTCATCGTTACGGCAACGCCATAACAATTATGACATGGGTCTCACTGACTTTTTTGATGGGGATTCTAAAATTGAGTTGTGCGTCAAATTTCATATAATTTCGCAAAACTAAACATTTAACCTCCATATAAAATCTGTAGGGGGCGCTGTGGTGCCAAATTAATTTATTTCACTTCAAGTAGGTTTAGGGCAAAGAGTTTAACAACTGATTCTAATTTGACGCAATTCGGACTTTATCTGCGCAAACGGCAGAAATGTTAAATTTGGGAGATTTCTGAAATTCTTGCTACAGTTTGCGGCTTCGCCGCACAGAGACTGTGACAGGTATCAATGTAATTTGGATAACTTTTGATGTCCCACTCCTCAGTAGCATTTTCACCAAATTTCATCTTTTTAGGGCCAACGCCCTGGGAGGAGTTCGTAAAAGTACGACATTTGGAAAAACTCCAAAGTCATGTTTAGCCATTTTTGAAGCAATATGGCCGACATTTGGTTGGGCGGACGGAATTGCCGTGATAATATTTTTTACTTCTCTTGTCACCATCTACCTCTGCGCCAAATTTCATGATTCTACGATCAGATTTTTTTGGGGTCATTTCCCATCTCTCAATGCATTTTTGGTACATTTGGGGGCGCTGACGCGCCAATTTTTTTTATTTTAGAAAAGGGAAATAGCCAGAATGTAGAGAGGCACGATTTTTAGAGGTGTGCAAATTTTTGTGACTTTTCGTCAATGTTCACTGGGTGAAAAATAGGGGGGCGTGTCCCGAGAAGAAAGAAAGAAAGAATAATATAGCCGCAAGCGGCAATGATCGGCCCTCGCTACGCCGCCGCCACGCCGCAAGAGGAGGGGGCGCTAACGCGCCCCAATTGTCCTTTTATTACGCCTACTGCTGAATCTGTGACGCTGTCACATCTTCTCCCCTTTGTTTTACCATCAAAAAGCAATTTTATTTTGAATTCTTGGCAAAATGTGCGGCTTTGCCGCACAGACACCGTGACTCTTTGAATAAAAATGTGGATAACTTTTGATGGTCCACCCCTGAAGATGAGTCTCACCAAATTTCAGGTTAATAGGGCTGACGCCCTAAGAGGAGTTTGTGAAAGTCTAAAGTGTAAACATGTTCTGGCGATTTCCCCATTGGAATAACATGGAAGGTTTCGGTCATTGTTACGGCAACGCCATAACAATTATGACATGGGTCTCATTGACTTTTTTGATGGGGATGCCAAAATTGAGTTGTGTGTCAAATTTCATATAATTTCGCAAAACTAAATATTTAACCTTCATATAAAATCTGTAGGGGGCGCTGTGGCTCCAAATTAATTAATTTCACTTCAAGTAGGTTTAGGGCAAAGAGTTTAACAACTGATTCTAATTTGACGCAATTCGGACTTTATCTGCGCAAACGGCAGAAATGTTAAATTTGGGAGATTTCTGAAATTCTTGCTACAGTTTGCGGCTTTGCCGCACAGAGACCGTGACAGGTATCAATGTAATTTGGATAACTTTTGATGTCCCACTCCTCAGTAGCATTTTCACCAAATTTCAGCTTTTTAGGGCCAACGCCCTGGGAGGAGTTCGTAAAAGTACGACGTTTGGAAAAACTCTGAAGTCATGTTTAGCCATTTTTGAAGCAATATGGCCGACATTTGGTTGGGCGGACGGCGTTGCCGTAATAATATTTTTTACTTCTCTTGTCACCATCTACCTCTGCGCCAAATTTCATGATTCTACGATCAGATTTTTTTTGGGTCATTTCCCATCTCTCAATGCATTTTTGGTATATTTGGGGGCGCTGACGCGCCAATTTTTTTTATTTTAGAAAAGGGAAATAGCCAGAATGTAGAGAGGCACGATTTTTAGAGGTGTGCAAATTTTTGTGACTTTTCGTCAATGTTCACTGGGTGAAAAATAGGGGGGTTGGTCCCGAGAAGAAGAAAGAAAGAAAGAAAGAATAATATTCCGATACGAAAACAATGTTTCCCATTTTCCAAATATCATAAACTATACATTTTCGGAAAGCGCTCGCGCTTTCCTACCTCATGGTGTGGGTCCCTGGTCACTGACGGGTACTTTCGTTAATTTTGAGTGGGCTCCGCCCACTTTGTGTTTTTGGCCCTCTATACAGTAATAATGTTCATTTTTTGCATTACATGCTTATATGCACGGAACATGCAAGAGATGGGGAACGTATTCGTGAGGTACTTAGCGCAAATGAGTGCTTTATATGGGGATCATCTCAATGTAAAGTGCTCGTTTAGTGCGCACTTTTGCACGGGCTTCGCCCGTTTACAACGGTAATGTTCCATTTTCCTACTACTAATTGGTATGCACGGGGCGTGCATGAGTGAAGGAGTGCGTTAGTGAGTGTTTGGAAGTGGGCGAGCGCTTCGCGCTCGAATTCGTGCGCACTACGTGCGCACTTTCGCAGCCGTGCTTCGCACGGCCTTACGAGATTAATAGGCCTCTCGCCAGCTTGTGGCGCTCGGGCCTAATTATTAATTAAGAGAGATTTGTTACATAAGGATCTGACATTTAGCACAGCAAGTTTCAGACTAGTTTCAGTGGGACTGGGCTTTATCTTTTCACAGGGAATATGAATCACATTTCTCAGATTGGGCCTGACTCGCATTTTGTTTTTCCATCTGTGTGATGATGTGACTACAGAAATAGCACTAGGGGGGGCTCTTTTTACATAGGGCCCCGGGTTGGTTTGATTTTTAATGTGACAATAAGTCCCGGCAACGCTGAGACCCAGTGCATCCTAGCTATGGGAGATACCAGGTAAAAGGCGAGGTTGGATGGGTGGTGGGGCTTTTGTAGCCAAGGAGAGTTTGGGACCAGGTGAGAGGCGAGGGGGGATGGGTGGTGGGGCTTTTGTTGGTGTAGTCGGCATAGCCCTTGCTATATTGGGCGTGAGTGGAGCCATCTTAATGCCTGATTTGATCAGACTTTCAAAATGGCTGGGAAGGCCCATGGGTGAGAGTGGAGATGAGAAGGAGAATGATGAATCTTTAGTGGGAGTAGATGTTGCAGGGGGAACCCAGGGCTGGTGTGAAGGCAGGGGCGATGACAGGGATGTTGTTGGGCTTGTCACAGATGGGTCCAAGGCCTTTGAAGATTGTTCCTTTGCTGGAGGCGGTGGAGGTGAATGTGGAGCAGCTGGAGCTGAATCCTTTGCTGACCTACGAAACCACGTGGACTTCGTATGCACGTAGTCCACGGCGTGAGGCCAAACTAAAGGCGTTCAGACAGACACCTGCAAATGGACCAGGAGGAACAAGCTTTACCCATTATTATGAACGGACCACCACGTATATGGCTCGCTGGGGCTGAGGCTGCAGTGAGGCCCCCCGGGTAAGGGTTAACTTACGGGTTAACTTAGGGCAAGTTAACTGGTTATGACACCGGGAGGACGAGGAGCCAACATCAGGACCCGCAAAATGTGTGAGGGCAAAACCCAATAATGTAATAGATCCATGGGGCAGCCCGCGCCGCCAGGAGCCAGGGCCCGGGACCGAGCATTCTCTGTGCCGGGGCCCAGGCCTCTGCATGCTAGAGCTGCTGAGACACTAGAGCAGTTTAAGTCTTTGTTAAAAACTTGCCTTTTCACTCTGGCCTTTTGACATGAACTGAGTCATTATTTCATGGACTTTATGTGTTGTTGTAATCGATTGAATTTGATGTGGCTGGTCTGCATTTTTTGCCTCATAAACCTCTGCACTTCAGCTCCAACAGACTCCACTCTACCTCCTGGCACTGACCCTGCCCTGACCCTGCACTGACCCTGCCCTGACCCTGCACTGACCCTGCCCTGACCCTGCCCTGACCCTGCACTGACCCTGCACTGACCCTGCCCTGACCCTGCCCTCTGCAGCAGCACTAGTCTAACATGTAACACAAAGCTATGAAGAGCAGCGCAGTTCTTATGTTAGTCTTCTGGGCTACAGTATATCATGAAGTCACGTGTGTGTGGGTTATAAGTCATCTATGGTCCATCCATGGATATAATAACCATCCATAAGGTCACGTCCAACAAACAAAAAAACCTGTATGAAGTGGCCACTAGATGGAGGCACAGGATCAAAAGACGAAAGTGAGACAGCCCAAGACTATTCTTTATTTCTGTGAGTGTGTGTGTGTGTGTGTGTGTGTGTGTCTGTGTGTGCAGGTGTGTGTGTGTGTGTGTGTGTAGTAGTAGTAATGTGTAATCCTCTAATAGACGCTGTTCACGCTCACAACAAAAGACATTCATTGATGTGATTTGTTCACCATCTACTGCAATTCCAAGATAGATTTAAAGCACAATAGATGAGTTATTGATTGTGTTACCCTGGTAAATCTGTAAAAAATGTTTATCTTACTCAGATTCTATAAAGTAATACACATTGTGCAGTCATAGGTTTGACTTTTGTATTTTCTAATAAACGTGAATTAGGAGTGAAAAATCAGATCCATGTCCTGAGAAAGCGCACATTCTGTCATATGTAAAATGCTCCTTGAACAGTGCGGTTCTGATGTCGTATGTGGGAAAGTATTGTTTTGTGTTGATCCAGGGCCTCCTGCTGGCCGAGAGCACCAACTGCACTCTCCCCATGAGGCAGCAGCACCTGCCCCGCGCGGCTGCACGGGATGGTGTTTCCCAACAGCAGCACTTGCCCCGCGCGGCTGCACGGCACCACTTCAGGCTCAACCTAAAACGGAAAGAGTAACGTGTGAGATTTCCTTTTTATTCAAGGCCTCACAGAAGAACTGAAGAAATGAGCTGTAGAAAAAGCCTTTACATTTGCATGGATAAAATGTGGATTTCTATAATTATATTCTATAGATATTCATCGTATATAAATGCCATGCATAAATGTCAAATGAGCTGGGTGTGTGGTTGTTGGAACAGGGACTGTGGCGTCTCCTTCTGACTCTTTCCTCTGTGATCTCCGGTGTCGGTCATCCTGTGGTCAGCCATCACCACTACAGGGTGTCGTTCTGCAGACGCCGCATCACAGACCTGAAACATAAAGGCATCACCATACGAGATGCTTATATGTAAGATTTGGCTGAAATGACAAAAAATATCTGTGTTTTGTAAAATTAAGGTCAGAAAAATGTGTTTGTTGAAAGTTGTGCCAAACGTTTGTTCGTGTGACTTCATCAATGTTTTAAAACTTCCTCAACATACATTTCAACTTTTCTTCACAAATGTTTGATTGGTGTAAAACTAATAACAAACTAGGGTATTAGCCCACAAAAAGTAACTATTACAAAATTCTACAAACCCGTTATACAGACTTTAAGATCATGTAAAAAGTTTAAAGTACAAGTTTATGTCATGGAATGAGACAAACACCGATGCTATTCCGTAACACATCGAGAACACAATTCAACTTAGAATATGAAACGACACAGAAACATCAGACATTAGTGTGGCATGCATGGGAGAAAACGCGGGGACTGATCACGCAGGCCGTAAGCAGCCTGCGTGATCCTCCTGCGTCTCACCTCGTTTTTTCCCATGATGGTTGGTTTTATTAGATATTCTGGAATAGTCACATTTCTCATTGGTCAGCCTCACATCAAGGCACTTGGTATTTTTCCGTAGAGATAAAGCCTGCAAGGGGGGGTGCAACTCCCCCCCCGGGGCAACATTCTTTGGCCCATCTTTACGACCCCTTCACAAATGCAGTTTGTCACACACCCGCTCTTCTCTTAGACTAATGATGCAGATAAAATATCACTATTATGCAGATAAAATACATGACAGAAATATACTCATACATTCACATTTTATCACAGTTTATAACTAAACACTGAGATAACAATGCAAGTATGTACTGTGAAAAATCTATATATCCTGTACATCCTGTTCCTGGTCCTGACCTAATGACTTGTCCATCTGGGAGAGTTTGTCAGCCATGGCTGGATGGTCCGGGCCAAACCGGTGACCACAGGACGTCCCGGTCATCACCTTCCACTGTAAAAAGCAACTATTGATCACTGAAAACTCTGGTGTTGCAGACGTTTTGAAATAGTTTGTGAAGGTGAGGATGAAAAGGCGTCTGGAGGTTTAAAACCTGTTTACACAGTATAAGGCGCTGGGATAGCTGGCAACCCGGTGTAAACGCTCTCTTCTTTCTCACACTTATTGTGCTTTATCTCCTATATTTTGTAAATATAGTTAGTATATTTTTTCTATTTTACTGTACGATAGGGACACGCGCTGGAATAGTTTTTTAATTCAACTGTTTTTGACTTTTTTCGGCTGGATTTGAGCGTTTTTCGTTGCGTTCGTTGTGTTGTTGTGACGTGAGCTAGCTCCGAGCGAGCCCACCAGCCCCCCCCCGCGCCCTCCGGCCGCGCTAAAGTACGGCGTGTCGTCGGTACACGTTTATATACACGTTTATATGAAAGAGGAACTTCACGAACGATCGGGACACGCACTGGAATCGCTTTAAATTAACTTGTTTTGACTTTATTCGGCTGGATTGAGTGTTTTCGTCGTGTCGTTGCGATGTGTTTTGGCTCTGAGTCCCCCGGCTCCGGCCCCGCCCCCCGGCTCCGGCCCCGCCCCTCGGCTCCGGCCCCGCCCCCCGGCCGGCGTCGCACCGCGTTTCCACAAAGGAGGAACTCATGAAACTGCGGAGAACAGTCGTCTTACCCGGAGATCGTCACGTTATCCCGCCGCAAAACTGACCTAACCTAATACTGATGTGCAATTCTGTCATATGTGCAATTACTGTGAAATTCATGTGCAATTCATGTAAAATTCATGTGCAATTACTGTTGTGATCACATGCAATGGTATTTATTTATTTGTCTATGGGAGTTTTTATTTATTTATAGGAGATCTTCTACTGAAAGTGTTTTTCAGACTTCCTATAAGTGATCTGTTCTTCTGTATCTACCTCTGTATCTACCTGCGTTGCACCAATGAAATTTCCCCATGTGGGACAATAAAGGAATATCTTATCTTATCTTAAGAATGTGCTCATTTCAGGCTGTGCCACTAAAAGAGCAGGTTTAAGTGTGAGTCGTACTCATAATGAAGGACTGTATCAGAAGTCAAAGCAATAAGGCCAGTTCTAGACCAGGAAAACACAATTAGTGACACAGAGTCGTACTGTGAGTTTTTAAAATCATTTACTTAAAAGGCACAGTATGTAACTTTCTGGAAGAGGAAAGTTACCAGTGTATTTACATGGAAATAGAAAGTTAAAACCATACTTTGGACCATTCTCCATGCAGATGAATTCTATTGCATCCCTACTGACTGCCAGTAGGGATGCAATAGAATAGTAAACTCTAACTATGTGTTTGTGAACTGAAAAGTATAATTATGTAGGGTAACATACTAGTACAAGTACTGTGTAGGGTAACATACTAGTACAAGTACTGTGTAGGGTAACATACTAGTACAAGTACTGTGAAGGGTAACATACTAGTACAAGTACTGTGAAGGGTAACATACTAGTACAAGTACTGTGTAGGGTAACATACTAGTACAAGTACTGTGTAGGGTAACATACTAGTACAAGTACTGTGTAGGGTAACATACTAGTACAAGTACTGTGTAGGGTAACATACTAGTACAAGTACTGTGTAGGGTAACATACTAGTACAAGTACTGTGTAGGGTAACATACTAGTACAAGTACTGTGTAAGGTAACATACTAGTACAAGTACTGTGAAGGGTAACATACTAGTACAAGTACTGTGTAGGGTAACATACTAGTACAAGTACTGTGTAAGGTAACATACTAGTACAAGTACTGTGTAAGGTAACATACTAGTACAAGTACTGTGTAGGGTAACATACTAGTACAAGTACTGTGAAGGGTAACATACTAGTACAAGTACTGTGAAGGGTAACATACTAGTACAAGTACTGTAAGGTTATGAATGTCCACCCACTTCAGGTTGATATTGATTAAAGAATTGTTCAAGAATTCAAACATGACACACTGCATAAGTGGGTAAGTTTGAATCGTATTTTTAAAGAGTAGAATGGGGCACCAGCCGGATAATCGTCAATTTTAACAACTCTATAATCAGATATCTAAATTAATTAATTAATTAGAAATGAATTTGCTCGTTGATCTAAAGGTTTGAGAACGTAACCGTGACATTGAGCCCTTTTCTGGAAATGAAGGAACACTTTACCAAATGTGGGTAATGAAGATTTAATGACTTTATTAAAGATTTAATGTTTAATTAAACAGACAAAGATGAATTAGGAATATGCAAATGAGTCGATAACAGATGGAGAACACTAGACATGATGGTTCTAGATCTATCTAGGTGTGTTAGAGTTAACTCTAAGATGAAATTCAGCCTGTGAAGTGCATTCATACGAATGGAACCAGAAGCTGTGATCCTGAGGAGACGGGCCTGTGTGGGATCCAAGGGCCTGTGTGGGATCCAAGGGCCTGCTTGGGGTCCAAGGGCCTGCGTGGGATCCAAGGGCCTGTGTGGGATCCAAGGGCCTGTGTGGGGTCCAAGGGCCTGTGTGGGATCCAAGGGCCTGTGTGGGATCCAAGGGCCTGCTTGGGGTCCAAGGGCCTGCGTGGGATCCAAGGGCCTGTGTGGGATCCAAGGGCCTGCTTGGGGTCCAAGGGCCTGTGTGGGGTCCAAGGGCCTGTGTGGGATCCAAGGGCCTGTGTGGGGTCCGAGGGCCTGTGTGGGATCCAAGGGCCTGTGTGGGGTCCAAGGGCCTGTGTGGGGTCCAAGGGCCTGTGTGGGATCCAAGGGCCTGTGTGGGGTCCGAGGGCCTGTGTGGGATCCAAGGGCCTGTGTGGGGTCCAAGGGCCTGTGTGGGATCCAAGGGCCTGTGTGGGGTCCAAGGGCCTGTGTGGGATCCAAGGGCCTGTGTGGGGTCCGAGGGCCTGTGTGGGATCCAAGGGCCTGCGTGGGGTCCAAGGGCCTGTGTGGGATCCAAGGGCCTGCGTGGGGTCCAAGGGCCTGTGTGGGATCCAAGGGCCTGTGTGGGGTCCAAGGGCCTGTGTGGGATCCAAGGGCCTGCGTGGGGTCCAAGGGCCTGTGTGGGATCCAAGGGCCTGTGTGGGGTCCAAGGGCCTGTGTGGGATCCAAGGGCCTGTGTGGGATCCGAGGGCCTGTGTGGGGTCCGAGGGCCTGTGTGGGGTCCAAGGGCCTGTGTGGGGTCCGAGGGCCTGTGTGGGGTCCGAGGGCCTGTGTGGGGTCCAAGGGCCTGTGTGGGGTCCGAGGGCCTGTGTGGGGAAGTGAAAAGCCCGTCGTGCTGCTCCACCGATGTGGCTAAAAGGCTGTGGACTCGAAAAGTTGCGAAAGGTCCTTGCTTCGCATGACGCAGCATCAATCACGTTTTTTAAAACGGGCACAGGTTTCTTAGTTCCGGGAGGGAACATTAGCTTCTCTTGGAAAAGTCTTTGTCCCGTAGCGTAGCATTGCTCATGCTAACTAGGCCCGAGGCCTGCTCCCAAGGCCCGGTTGTTGTTGTTGTTGTTTTATGGCGGTTGGCATCCGAGTGTTGCATTACCGCCAGACTTTATTCTTTATACTTCATTCTTCAGAAACACAGGAGCTCAAAGCCCCTGTGTCATGGACCTTGGTGGACCCTGGATGGAGGGTCGAGCTTCAAAGGAAACTCGGATGGAACTCTCTCTTGAGCTCGGATGGAACTGGAGTGTAACTCTCTGCTCTTTCCTTTTGTCTTTCCCCGCGGGGGGTTTTTGGCGCCGTGGCTTCAGCCAATCAGCATGCACGCTGGAGTCAGAGCTGATAAGGGGACGAGATCTGGCTTTAGGCCACAAGAGTTACACAAAAGATAAAATTGTCCACACAACAAGTTATGAAACAGTTAAAATGACATGTAAAACATGATAACACAGCTGATAACACCTTTAGCCTGCATTCCTGTCACCATGGCAACAGGGGGAGCACATCTTCATATCCTGCAATTTATACAAACGACAAAACTACCAATACTAGATTAACACAAATAAATAAATACATAAGTGATAGACTGTGGTGCTGTAGTAAGTATTTAAAAATCGACAGCAAAGCAGATTATACCGACAATAGTTTTATTTCAATCCAAACAGAAAAACAATAGGTTTATTTTTGAACAAACATTTTAAATCTTTAAATGTCCAAAGAGTCATCATTTGTGTCCTGTTTCTGTTGCTCTTTTAATCCAGAGGTGAAAGGTCGTTTGGATGGAGAATCCCGCTGGGCTTCCTCCTCATCATCCTCCTCATCATCCTCCTCGCTTCCTCCTCGCTTCCTCCTCATCATCCTCCTCGCTTCCTCCTCGCTTCCTCCTCGTCATCCTCCTCGCTTCCTCCTCGCTTCCTCCTCGTCATCCTCCTCATCATCCTCCTCATCATCCTCCTCGTCATCCTCCTCATCATCCTCCTCGCTTCCTCCTCGCTTCCTCCTCGTCATCCTCCTCATCATCCTCCTCGCTTCCTCCTCGCTTCCTCCTCGTCATCCTCCTCATCATCCTCCTCGCTTCCTCCTCGCTTCCTCCTCATCATCCTCCTCGCTTCCTCCTCGCTTCCTCCTCGTCATCCTCCTCATCATCCTCCTCGCTTCCTCCTCGCTTCCTCCTCGTCATCCTCCTCATCATCCTCCTCGCTTCCTCCTCGCTTCCTCCTCGTCATCCTCCTCATCATCCTCCTCGCTTCCTCCTCGCTTCCTCCTCGTCATCCTCCTCATCATCCTCCTCGCTTCCTCCTCGCTTCCTCCTCGTCATCCTCCTCATCATCCTCCTCGCTTCCTCCTCGCTTCCTCCTCGTCATCCTCCTCATCATCCTCCTCGCTTCCTCCTCGCTTCCTCCTCGTCATCCTCCTCATCATCCTCCTCGCTTCCTCCTCGCTTCCTCCTCGTCATCCTCCTCATCATCCTCCTCGCTTCCTCCTCGTCATCCTCCTCATCATCCTCCTCGCTTCCTCCTCGTCATCCTCCTCATCATCCTCCTCGCTTCCTCCTCGCTTCCTCCTCGTCATGCTCCTCATCATCCTCCTCGCTTCCTCCTCGCTTCCTCCTCGTCATCCTCCTCATCATCCTCCTCGCTTCCTCCTCGTCATCCTCCTCATCATCCTCCTCGCTTCCTCCTCATCATCCTCCTCGCTTCCTCCTCGCTTCCTCCTCGTCATCCTCCTCATCATCCTCCTCGCTTCCTCCTCGCTTCCTCCTCGTCATCCTCCTCATCATCCTCCTCGCTTCCTCCTCGTCATCCTCCTCATCATCCTCCTCGCTTCCTCCTCGTCATCCTCCTCATCATCCTCCTTGCTTCCTCCTCATCATCCTCCTCGCTTCCTCCTCGTCATCCTCCTCATCATCCTCCTCGCTTCCTCCTCGTCATCCTCCTCGTCATCCTCCTCATCATCCTCCTCGTCATCCTCCTCATCATCCTCCTCGCTTCCTCCTCGTCATCCTCCTCGTCATCCTCCTCATCATCCTCCTCGTCATCCTCCTCATCATCCTCCTCGTCATCCTCCTCATCATCCTCCTCGCTTCCTCCTCGTCATCCTCCTCATCATCCTCCTCGCTTCCTCCTCGTCATCCTCCTCATCATCCTCCTCGCTTCCTCCTCGCTTCCTCCTCGTCATCCTCCTCATCATCCTCCTCGCTTCCTCCTCGCTTCCTCCTCGTCATCCTCCTCAGCTTCCTCCTCGCTTCCTCCTCGTCATCCTCCTCGTCATCCTCCTCATCATCCTCCTCGTCATCCTCCTCATCATCCTCCTTGCTTCCTCCTCATCATCCTCCTCGCTTCCTCCTCGTCATCCTCCTCATCATCCTCCTCGCTTCCTCCTCGTCATCCTCCTCGTCATCCTCCTCATCATCCTCCTCGTCATCCTCCTCATCATCCTCCTCGCTTCCTCCTCGTCATCCTCCTCATCATCCTCCTCGCTTCCTCCTCGTCATCCTCCTCAGCTTCCTCCTCGCTTCCTCCTCGTCATCCTCCTCGTCATCCTCCTCATCATCCTCCTCGTCATCCTCCTCGCTTCCTCCTCGTCATCCTCCTCATCATCCTCCTCGCTTTCTCCTCGTCATCCTCCTCATCATCCTCCTCGCTTCCTCCTCGTCATCCTCCTCATCATCCTCCTCATCATCCTCCTCGCTTCCTCCTCGTCATCCTCCTCGCTTCCTCCTCGTCATCCTCCTCGCTTCCTCCTCGTCATCCTCCTCATCATCCTCCTCGTCATCCTCCTCATCATCCTCCTCGCTTCCTCCTCGCTTCCTCCTCGTCATCCTCCTCGCTTCCTCCTCGTCATCCTCCTCGCTTCCTCCTCGCTTCCTCCTCGTCATCCTCCTCAGCTTCCTCTTTGCTTCCTCCTCGCTTCCTCCTCGTCATCCTCCTCGTCATCCTCCTCAGCTCCCTCTTTGCTTCCTCCTCGCTTCCTCCTCGCTTCCTCCTCGTCATCCTCCTCATCATCCTCCTCGCTTCCTCCTCGTCATCCTCCTCAGCTTCCTCCTCGCTTCCTCCTCGTCATCCTTCTCGTCATCCTCCTCATCAGCCTCCTCGTCATCCTCCTCATCATCCTCCTCGCTTCCTCCTCGCTTCCTCCTCGTCATCCTCCTCAGCTTCCTCCTCGCTTCCTCCTCGTCATCCTCCTCGTCATCCTCCTCATCATCCTCCTCGTCATCCTCCTCATCATCCTCCTCATCATCCTCCTCGCTTCCTCCTCGTCATCCTCCTCATCATCCTCCTCGCTTCCTCCTTGTCATCCTCCTCATCATCCTCCTCATCATCCTCCTCGCTTCCTCCTCGTCATCCTCCTCGTCATCCTCCTCATCATCCTCCTCGTCATCCTCCTCGTCATCCTCGTCATCCTCCTCCTCGCTTCCTCCTCGCTTCCTCCTCGTCATCCTCCTCGCTTCCTCCTCGTCATCCTCCTCGCTTCCTCCTCGTCATCCTCCTCATCATCCTCCTCGCTTCCTCCTCGCTTCCTCCTCGTCATCCTCCTCGCTTCCTCCTCGCTTCCTCCTCGCTTCCTCCTCGTCATCCTCCTCAGCTTCCTCTTTGCTTCCTCCTCGCTTCCTCCTTGCTTCCTCCTCGTCATCCTCCTCGTCATCCTCCTCGCTTCCTCCTCGCTTCCTCCTCGTCATCCTCCTCGCTTCCTCTTTGCTTCCTCCTCGCTTCCTCCTCGTCATCCTCCTCGTCATCCTCCTCAGCTTCCTCTTTGCTTCCTCCTCGCTTCCTCCTCGCTTCCTCCTCGTCATCATCCTCGTCATCCTCCTCAGCTTCCTCTTTGCTTCCTCCTCGTCATCCTCCTCGCTTCCTCCTCGTTTCCTCCTTGCTTCCTCCTCATCATCCTCCTCGCTTCCTCCTCGTCATCCTCCTCGCTTCCTCCTCGTCATCCTCCTCATCATCCTCCTCGTCATCCTCCTCATCATCCTCCTCGCTTCCTCCTCGTCATCCTCCTCGCTTCCTCCTCGCTTCCTCCTCGTCATCCTCCTCAGCTTCCTCTTTGCTTCCTCCTCGCTTCCTCCTCGTCATCCTCCTCGTCATCCTCCTCAGCCTCGTCTTTGCTTCCTCCTCGCTTCCTCCTTGCTTCCTCCTCGTCATCCTCCTCGCTTCCTCCTCGTCATCCTCCTCGCTTCCTCCTCGCTTCCTCCTCGCTTCCTCCTCGTCATCCTCCTCAGCTTCCTCTTTGCTTCCTCCTCGCTTCCTCCTCGTCATCCTCCTCGCTTCCTCCTCGTCATCCTCCTCGTCATCCTCCTCATCATCCTCCTCGCTTCCTCCTCGTCATCCTCCTCGCTTCCTCCTCGCTTCCTCCTCGCTTCCTCCTCGTCATCCTCCTCAGCTTCCTCTTTGCTTCCTCCTCGCTTCCTCCTCGTCATCCTCCTCGTCATCCTCCTCAGCCTCGTCTGCTTCCTCCTTGCTTCCTCCTTGCTTCCTCCTCGTCATCCTCCTCGTCATCCTCCTCGCTTCCTCCTCGTCATCCTCCTCATCACCCTCCTCGCTTCCTCCTCGTCATCCTCCTCATCATCCTCCTTGCTTCCTCCTCATCATCCTCCTCGCTTCCTCCTCGTCATCCTCCTCATCATCCTCCTCGCTTCCTCCTCGTCATCCTCCTCGTCATCCTCCTCATCATCCTCCTCGTCATCCTCCTCATCATCCTCCTCGCTTCCTCCTCGTCATCCTCCTCATCATCCTCCTCGCTTCCTCCTCGTCATCCTCCTCAGCTTCCTCCTCGCTTCCTCCTCGTCATCCTCCTCGTCATCCTCCTCAGCTTCCTCTTTGCTTCCTCCTCGCTTCCTCCTCGTCATCCTCCTCAGCTTCCTCTTTGCTTCCTCCTCGCTTCCTCCTCGTCATCCTCCTCGTCATCCTCCTCAGCCTCGTCTTTGCTTCCTCCTCGCTTCCTCCTCGTCATCCTCCTCGTCATCCTCCTCGCTTCCTCCTCGTCATCCTCCTCGCTTCCTCTTTGCTTCCTCCTCGCTTCCTCCTCGTCATCCTCCTCGTCATCCTCCTCAGCTTCCTCTTTGCTTCCTCCTCGCTTCCTCCTCGTCATCCTCCTCAGCTTCCTCTTTGCTTCCTCCTCGCTTCCTCCTCGTCATCCTCCTCGTCATCCTCCTCAGCCTCGTCTTTGCTTCCTCCTCGCTTCCTCCTTGCTTCCTCCTCGTCATCCTCCTCGTCATCCTCCTCGCTTCCTCCTCGTCATCCTCCTCGCTTCCTCCTCGCTTCCTCCTCGCTTCCTCCTCGTCATCCTCCTCAGCTTCCTCTTTGCTTCCTCCTCGCTTCCTCCTCGTCATCCTCCTCGTCATCCTCCTCAGCTTCCTCTTTGCTTCCTCCTCGCTTCCTCCTCGCTTCCTCCTCGTCATCCTCCTCGTCATCCTCCTCAGCTTCCTCTTTGCTTCCTCCTCGTCATCCTCCTCGCTTCCTCCTCGTTTCCTCCTTGCTTCCTCCTCGTCATCCTCTTGTCTTCTGACTTCAGCGCTTGTCTTGGTGTCGCTGATCTACTA
The DNA here is from genome assembly GCF_026437365.1 of Eucyclogobius newberryi. Classification (NCBI taxonomy): domain Eukaryota; kingdom Metazoa; phylum Chordata; class Actinopteri; order Gobiiformes; family Gobiidae; genus Eucyclogobius; species Eucyclogobius newberryi. The sequence goes on from NW_027315834.1 coordinate 2,694,076, forward strand.
TAGACGCTTAAAGAACAGAAAAAAAGACGTTCAGCTGGAGATAAATAAATATTAACATAATTTTTCCATCGTATAAATAAAAAATATGAATAAAAATGCATGTTTGGCCATTCACTAACGTCCCCAGTGTTTGAGGGAAGCAGGACGGTGTTGACCACGCCCTGTTTGGCCACAAAGAGAGAGAAGGCAGCATTTCCATTCTGTAAAAGGAAAGGCTTATTATTGATGGTTATGTGCCGTTACATACAGCTTAAATATCGGGAAATACATTTGGTTTGGTCATTTTGGTCTTGGCTTTACAGACATACACCACCAAACGGACTCAAATATATAGGAGTAAGTCTGAGCATCTGAGAGTAAACAAGAGCTTTTTATGATTTTTTTAAAATTCATCTCTATCTTTTTATCCATCTATATTGTCTCTTTACAAAACACATATAAGAAGTCACATTTCTGTCTTTTACTTTGACTGCAGTGGACCTCTCGATCAAAAACACCCAAGCTGGACATTGACATTTGGAAAAGGCTGAAATTGGCTCCATCTCGATTGAAATATGATTAATTCCAGCAGCTTTATTCATCTGCTCAGTCTTTTCACCTCCTGAAGACAGAACCTGGGCTTTTCACGACGTAAGAACTGGAACAGCAGCAGTGGGAAATGTGACGTGGACAGCAATGATTTGAGCTGCATTTGTCTCGACTCTTTGACTCAAGGTGGAACATGGATGTGTTTGAAATTTGGAGAAAATAAACTAAATCTGTCCTACATATTGGTCTAAACACATCAGCAGAGCGTATTGGCCATCAGACGACTCAATTACACTAAAAACTTTGTCCAGTGTTAGTTTTCCCAGCTCTGACCACATGGCGGTTTGTGCCATCTGCGTGACGGCTTAGTCTGGATCTTTAACTCCATAACCGGCCGGAAAATAAGCATCAACAACAAAAATCTGTAATGAGATGAGCTGGAGTGACCCTCTCTGCTGAGCTGGAGTGACCCTCTCTGCTGAGCTGGAGTGACCCTCTCTGCTGAGCTGGAGTGACCCTCTCTGCTGAGCTGGAGTGACCCTCTCTGCTGGAGTGACCCTCTCTGCTGAGCTGGAGTGACCGGAGTGACCCTCTCTGCTGAGCTGGAGTGACCCTCTCTGCTGAGCTGGAGTGACCCTCTCTGCTGAGCTGGAGTGACCCTCTCTGCTGAGCTGGAGTGACCCTCTCTGCTGAGCTGGAGTGACCCTCTCTGCTGGAGTGACCCTCTCTGCTGAGCTGGAGTGACCGGAGTGACCCTCTCTGCTGAGCTGGAGTGACCCTCTCTGCTGAGCTGGAGTGACCCTCTCTGCTGGAGGGACCCTCTCTGCTGGAGTGACCCTCTCTGCTGAGCTGGAGTGACCCTCTCTGCTGGAGTGACCCTCTCTGCTGAGCTGGAGTGACCGGAGTGACCCTCTCTGCTGAGCTGGAGTGACCCTCTCTGCTGAGCTGGAGTGACCCTCTCTGCTGGAGGGACCCTCTCTGCTGGAGTGACCCTCTCTGCTGAGCTGGAGTGACCGGAGTGACCCTCTCTGCTGAGCTGGAGTGACCCTCTCTGCTGGAGGGACCCTCTCTGCTGAGCTGGAGTGACCCTCTCTGCTGAGCTGGAGTGACCCTCTCTGCTGGAGTGACCCTCTCTGCTGAGCTGGAGTGACCGGAGTGACCCTCTCTGCTGAGCTGGAGTGACCCTCTCTGCTGGAGGGACCCTCTCTGCTGAGCTGGAGTGACCCTCTCTGCTGGAGTGACCCTCTCTGCTGAGCTGGAGTGACCGGAGTGACCCTCTCTGCTGAGCTGGAGTGACCCTCTCTGCTGGAGGGACCCTCTCTGCTGGAGTGACCCTCTCTGCTGAGCTGGAGTGACCGGAGTGACCCTCTCTGCTGAGCTGGAGTGACCCTCTCTGCTGGAGGGACCCTCTCTGCTGAGCTGGAGGGACCCTCAGCCCGGGAGCCGTCTGCTGGCTTCGCTGAGGACAAATAGTAAGTTACAGCATGTTCAGAGACAGGGCGGGATAATTAGGGGTGGGCAATAATGACAAAAATGAAGGTTACAATCATCTGTGGGATTATCTCACTGACAATATAAAAATGTCATTGCATTTCATCAGAAACGTGCTAAAATCTCATTGCATAAAACACGATGATGACAAGTAAAAAAACAGCAGCGACTTGAGATTTAAAGTCTGGAGCGATGAGATGTCTTTATGTTGAGAAGTATTTACACAGAAGCAGTTATTAAAACCACAACATTAAACAAACCAATGATCATTATCACCCTCTGACTGATTATTATTCTTTTTTACAAATCAGACATTTTAAAGGGAATCATTTCTAAGCTCTATAAATGTGTCAACAATCGGACATTCACTCTGCAAAATATATAAAAGATAACTGGAAAAGGGAGATGGATTTGAAAATAAATGTACTTTAATTGTTACCGTGACATTACAGTATTTCACCCTGGAGAGACTCAGACACAAAAGCAGAAAAGATGTTTTAGCAAACTTTCTTGCAAAGTTTATTTGGCGCTCAGACCCCGGTGGAAGGTGTAGCGATCATGGGCACTCCATGATTTGATTGAATTAGATACCTTCCCCCCGGAGCCTGGAGACTGGTGGTGGTAGATGTGGAGAGAATAATAGATGAGGAGGAGGAGCAGGGGAGGTGGTGGGTCGCAGATACGGTTTGAAGCGACTGAGCCATCAGCCTGAGCGCTTAAATGCTGCCGCCTGTGCGTTGATTGGAGCGGGGAGGAGTGACTGAGAGCGTTGATTGGGGATGAGGAGCAGGTGTAGGGGCCATGACGCGGACGTCCCCCGTCCTTTTACCAATCCTTCTTGGCCGGGAAAAACTGCATAACCTCTTTGGGATAAGCGCAGAAACCTGGAAGAGTCCATGGTGAAGTGAGGGATCTGACTCTCACAGACGGACAGGCCACGCCCGCTTGAGTGCGATGATGGCGCTGGGGAGAGGGGTCCTTCCATGGAGCCCGACGCAGATTTAGGTTAGGTCTTCCAGGTGAACTTACGCAGGCTTCATATGACATATGCCACATGGACATGGACATGTGTCCTGATGGAGCATCAGGACAGTCTTTATTCAGAGTCACGAGCGATAATTAAACCATCCAAACTAAACCATTAAAAACTAATGACCGTGGGAACCGCAGTGTATTTATTGTTTCATAGATCCCATTAGCACTGGCAGTGTTGCAGAGCACAGAGAGGACGAGGACAGAGAGGACGAGGACTGAGAGGACGAGGACTGAGAGGACGAGGACAGAGAGGACGAGGACAGAGAGGACGAGGACTGAGAGGACGAGGACAGAGAGGACGAGGACAGAGAGGACGAGGACTGAGAGGACGAGGACAGAGAGGACGAGGACTGAGAGGACGAGGACAGAGAGGACGAGGACATAGAGGACGAGGACTGAGAGGACGAGGACAGAGAGGACGAGGACATAGAGGACGAGGACTGAGAGGACGAGGACATAGAGGACGAGGACAGAGAGGACGAGGACATAGAGGACGAGGACTGAGAGGACGAGGACAGAGAGGACGAGGACAGAGAGGACGAGGACATAGAGGACGAGGACATAGAGGACGAGGACAGAGAGGACGAGGACTGAGAGGACGAGGACATAGAGGACGAGGACTGAGAGGACGAGGACAGAGAGGACGGGTACAGAGAGGACGAGGACAGAGAGGACGGGTACAGAGAGGACGAGGACATAGAGGACGAGGACAGAGAGGACGAGGACATAGAGGACGAGTACAGAGAGGACGAGGACATAGAGGACGAGGACATAGAGGACGAGGACTGAGAGGACGAGGACAGACCTGAGAGCACAGAGAGGACGAGGACAGAGAGGACGAGGACAGAGAGGACAAGGACAGAGAAGACGAGGACATAGAGGACGAGGACTGAGAGGACGAGGACTGAGAGGACGAGGACAGAGAGGACGAGGACAGAGAGGACGAGGACTGAGAGGACGAGGACAGAGAGGACGAGGACAGAGAGGACGAGGACTGAGAGGACGAGGACATAGAGGACGAGGACTGAGAGGACGAGGACAGAGAGGACGAGGACATAGAGGACGAGGACTGAGAGGACGAGGACAGAGAGGACGAGGACATAGAGGACGAGGACAGAGAGGACGAGGACATAGAGGACGAGGACTGAGAGGACGAGGACAGAGAGGACGAGGACATAGAGGACGAGGACATAGAGGACGAGGACAGAGAGGACGAGGACTGAGAGGACGAGGACATAGAGGACGAGGACTGAGAGGACGAGGACAGAGAGGACGGGTACAGAGAGGACGAGGACAGAGAGGACGGGTACAGAGAGGACGAGGACATAAAGGACGAGGACAGAGAGGACAAGGACATAGAGGACGAGTACAGAGAGGACGAGGACATAGAGGACGAGGACATAGAGGACGAGGACTGAGAGGACGAGGACAGACCTGAGAGCACAGAGAGGACGAGGACAGAGAGGACGAGGACAGAGAGGACAAGGACAGAGAGGACGAGGACATAGAGGACGAGGACTGAGAGGACGAGGACAGAGAGGACGAGGACATAGAGGACGAGGACTGAGAGGACGAGGACAGAGAGGACGAGGACATAGAGGACGAGGACTGAGAGGACGAGGACATTGAGGACGAGGACTGAGAGGACGAGGACAGAGAGGACGGGTACAGAGAGGACGAGGACAGAGAGGACGGGTACAGAGAGGACGAGGACAGAGAGGACGAGGACAGAGAGGACGAGGACATAGAGGACGAGGACGAGGACATAGAGGACGAGGACTGAGAGGACGAGGACAGACCTGAGAGCACAGAGAGGACGAGGACAGAGAGGACAAGGACAGAGAGGACAAGGACAGAGAGGACAAGGACGGACGAGGACAGAGAGGACGAGGACAGAGAGGACGAGGACAGAGAGGACGAGGACTGAGAGAACGAGGACAGACTCGAGAGCACAGAGAGGACGAGGACAGAGAGGACGAGGACATAGAGGACGAGGACTGAGAGGACGAGGACAGAGAGGACGAGGACTGAGAGGACGAGGACAGAGAGGACGGGTACAGAGAGGACGAGGACATAGAGGACGAGGACTAAGAGGACAAGGACAGACCTGAGAGCACAGAGAGGACGAGGACAGAGAGGACGAGGACAGAGAGGACAAGGACAGAGAGGACAAGGACGGACGAGGACAGAGAGGACGAGGACAGAGAGGACAAGGAAAGAGGACGAGGACAGAGAGGACGAGGACTGAGAGGACGAGGACAGAGAGGACGGGTACAGAGAGGACGAGGACATAGAGGACGAGGACTAAGAGGACAAGGACAGACCTGAGAGCACAGAGAGGACGAGGACAGAGAGGACAAGGACAGAGAGGACAAGGACAGAGAGGACAAGGACGGAGGAGGACAGAGAGGATGAGGACAGAGAGGACGAGGACATAGAGGACGAGGACTGAGAGGACGAGGACAGAGAGGACGAGGACTGAGAGGACGAGGACTGAGAGGACGAGGACAGAGAGGACGGGTACAGAGAGGACGAGGACATAGAGGACGAGGACAGAGAGGACGAGGACATAGAGGACGAGGACTGAGAGGACGAGGACAGACCTGAGAGCACAGAGAGGACGAGGACAGAGAGGACGAGGACAGAGAGGACAAGGACAGAGAGGACAAGGACGGACGAGGACAGAGAGGACGAGGACAGAGAGAACGAGGAAAGAGGACGAGGACTGAGAGAACGAGGACAGACTCGAGAGCACAGAGAGGACGAGGACAGAGAGGACAAGGACAGAGAGGACAAGGACAGAGAGGACAAGGACGGAGGAGGACAGAAAGGATGAGGACAGAGAGGACGAGGACATAGAGGACGAGGACTGAGAGGACGAGGACAGAGAGGAAGAGGACTGAGAGGACGAGGACAGAGAGGACGGGTACAGAGAGGACGAGGACATAGAGGACGAGGACAGAGAGGACGAGGACATAGAGGACGAGGACTGAGAGGACGAGGACAGAGAGAACGAGGACTGAGAGGACGAGGACAGAGAGGACGGGTACAGAGAGGACGAGGACATAGAGGACGAGGACAGAGAGGACGAGGACATAGAGGACGAGGACTGAGAGGACGAGGACAGACCTGAGAGCACAGAGAGGACGAGGACAGAGAGGACGAGGACAGAGAGGACAAGGACAGAGAGGACAAGGACGGACGAGGACATAGAGGACGAGGACAGAGAGGACGAGGACATAGAGGACGAGGACATAGAGGACGAGGACAGAGAGGACGAGGACATAGAGGACGAGGACTGAGAGGACGAGGACAGAGAGGACGAGGACATAGAGGACGAGGACTGAGAGGACGAGGACATAGAGGACGAGGACTGAGAGGACGAGGACAGAGAGGACGGGTACAGAGAGGACGAGGACATAGAGGACGAGGACAGAGAGGACGAGGACATAGAGGACGAGTACAGAGAGGACGAGGACATAGAGGACGAGGACTGAGAGGACGAGGACTGAGAGGACGAGGACAGACCTGAGAGCACAGAGAGGACGAGGACAGAGAGGACGAGGACAGAGAGGACGAGGACATAGAGGACGAGGACTGAGAGGACGAGGACAGAGAGGACGAGGACATAGAGGACGAGGGCTGAGAGGACGAGGACATTGAGGACGAGGACTGAGAGGACGAGGACATTGAGGACGAGGACTGAGAGGACGAGGACAGAGAGGACGGGTACAGAGAGGACGAGGACAGAGAGGACGGGTACAGAGAGGACGAGGACAGAGAGGACGAGGACAGAGAGGACGAGGACATAGAGGACGAGGACGAGGACATAGAGGACGAGGACTGAGAGGACGAGGACAGACCTGAGAGCACAGAGAGGACGAGGACAGAGAGGACAAGGACAGAGAGGACAAGGACAGAGAGGACAAGGACGGACGAGGACAGAGAGGACGAGGACAGAGAGGACGAGGACAGAGAGGACGAGGACAAAGAGGACGAGGACTGAGAGGACGAGGACAGAGAGGACGAGGACTGAGAGGACGAGGACAGAGAGGACGGGTACAGAGAGGACGAGGACATAGAGGACGAGGACAGAGAGGACGAGGACATAGAGGACGAGGACTAAGAGGACGAGGACAGACCTGAGAGCACAGAGAGGACGAGGACAGAGAGGACGAGGACAGAGAGGACAAGGACAGAGAGGACAAGGAAAGAGGACGAGGACTGAGAGAACGAGGACAGACTCGAGAGCACAGAGAGGACGAGGACAGAGAGGACAAGGACAGAGAGGACAAGGACAGAGAGGACAAGGACAGAGAGGACAAGGACGGAGGAGGACAGAGAGGATGAGGACAGAGAGGACGAGGACATAGAGGACGAGGACTGAGAGGACGAGGACAGAGAGGACGGGTACAGAGAGGACGAGGACATAGAGGACGAGGACAGAGAGGACGAGGACATAGAGGACGAGGACTGAGAGGACGAGGACAGACCTGAGAGCACAGAGAGGACGAGGACAGAGAGGACGAGGACAGAGAGGACAAGGACAGAGAGGACAAGGACGGACGAGGACAGAGAGGACGAGGACAGAGAGAACGAGGAAAGAGGACGAGGACTGAGAGAACGAGGACAAACTCGAGAGCACAGAGAGGACGAGGACAGAGAGGACAAGGACAGAGAGGACAAGGACAGAGAGGACAAGGATGGAGGAGGACAGAAAGGATGAGGACAGAGAGGACGAGGACATAGAGGACGAGGACTGAGAGGACGAGGACAGAGAGGAAGAGGACTGAGAGGACGAGGACAGAGAGGACGGGTACAGAGAGGACGAGGACATAGAGGACGAGGACAGAGAGGACGAGGACATAGAGGACGAGGACTGAGAGGACGAGGACAGAGAGAACGAGGACTGAGAGGACGAGGACAGAGAGGACGGGTACAGAGAGGACGAGGACATAGAGGACGAGGACAGAGAGGACGAGGACATAGAGGACGAGGACTGAGAGGACGAGGACATAGAGGACGAGGACTGAGAGGACGAGGACAGACCTGAGAGCACAGAGAGGACGAGGACATAGAGGACGAGGACAGAGAGGACGAGGACATAGAGGACGAGTACAGAGAGGACGAGGACATAGAGGACGAGGACTGAGAGGACGAGGACTGAGAGGACGAGGACAGACCTGAGAGCACAGAGAGGACGAGGACAGAGAGGACGAGGACAGAGAGGACGAGGACATAGAGGACGAGGACTGAGAGGACGAGGACAGAGAGGACGAGGACATAGAGGACGAGGACTGAGAGGACGAGGACATTGAGGACGAGGACTGAGAGGACGAGGACATTGAGGACGAGGACTGAGAGGACGAGGACAGAGAGGACGGGTACAGAGAGGACGAGGACAGAGAGGACGGGTACAGAGAGGACGAGGACAGAGAGGACGAGGACAGAGAGGACGAGGACATAGAGGACGAGGACGAGGACATAGAGGACGAGGACTGAGAGGACGAGGACAGACCTGAGAGCACAGAGAGGACGAGGACAGAGAGGACAAGGACAGAGAGGACAAGGACAGAGAGGACAAGGACGGACGAGGACAGAGAGGACGAGGACAGAGAGGACGAGGACAGAGAGGACGAGGACAAAGAGGACGAGGACTGAGAGGACGAGGACAGAGAGGACGAGGACTGAGAGGACGAGGACAGAGAGGACGGGTACAGAGAGGACGAGGACATAGAGGACGAGGACAGAGAGGACGAGGACATAGAGGACGAGGACTAAGAGGACGAGGACAGACCTGAGAGCACAGAGAGGACGAGGACAGAGAGGACGAGGACAGAGAGGACAAGGACAGAGAGGACAAGGAAAGAGGACGAGGACTGAGAGAACGAGGACAGACTCGAGAGCACAGAGAGGACGAGGACAGAGAGGACAAGGACAGAGAGGACAAGGACAGAGAGGACAAGGACAGAGAGGACAAGGACGGAGGAGGACAGAGAGGATGAGGACAGAGAGGACGAGGACATAGAGGACGAGGACTGAGAGGACGAGGACAGAGAGGACGGGTACAGAGAGGACGAGGACATAGAGGACGAGGACAGAGAGGACGAGGACATAGAGGACGAGGACTGAGAGGACGAGGACAGACCTGAGAGCACAGAGAGGACGAGGACAGAGAGGACGAGGACAGAGAGGACAAGGACAGAGAGGACAAGGACGGACGAGGACAGAGAGGACGAGGACAGAGAGAACGAGGAAAGAGGACGAGGACTGAGAGAACGAGGACAAACTCGAGAGCACAGAGAGGACGAGGACAGAGAGGACAAGGACAGAGAGGACAAGGACAGAGAGGACAAGGATGGAGGAGGACAGAAAGGATGAGGACAGAGAGGACGAGGACATAGAGGACGAGGACTGAGAGGACGAGGACAGAGAGGAAGAGGACTGAGAGGACGAGGACAGAGAGGACGGGTACAGAGAGGACGAGGACATAGAGGACGAGGACAGAGAGGACGAGGACATAGAGGACGAGGACTGAGAGGACGAGGACAGAGAGAACGAGGACTGAGAGGACGAGGACAGAGAGGACGGGTACAGAGAGGACGAGGACATAGAGGACGAGGACAGAGAGGACGAGGACATAGAGGACGAGGACTGAGAGGACGAGGACAGACCTGAGAGCACAGAGAGGACGAGGACAGAGAGGACGAGGACAGAGAGGACAAGGACAGAGAGGACAAGGACGGACGAGGACAGAGAGACAAGGACAGAGAGGACGAGGACATAGAGGACGAGGACTGAGAGGACGAGGACAGACTCGAGAGCACAGAGAGGACGAGGACAAGGACAGAGAGGACAAGGACAGAGAGGACAAGGACGGAGGAGGACAGAGAGGATGAGTACAGAGAGGACGAGGACAGAGAGGACAAGGACGGAGGAGAACAGAGAGGATGAGGACAGAGAGGACGAGGACAGAGAAGACAAAGACAGATAGAACGAGGACAGAGAGGACGAGGACACAGAGGAAAAGGACAGAGAGGACGAGGACAGAGGACGAGCACAGAGGACGAGCGAGGACAGAGAGGACGAGGACACCACAATACTCCCACAATACTCCCACAATACTCTCACAATACTCCCACAATACACCCACAATACTCTCACAATACTCCCACAATACTCCCACAATACTCCCACAATACACCCACAATAATCCCACAATACTCCCACAATACTCTCACAATACTCTCACAATACTCTCACAATACACCCACAATACACCCACAATACACCCACAATACTCCCACAATACTCCCACAATACACCCACAATACACCCACAATACTCCCACAATACTCCCACAATACACCCACAATACTCCCACAATACTCCCACAATACTCCCACAATACTCCCACAATACTCTCACAATACTCCCACAATACTCCCACAATACTCCCACAATACACCCACAATACTCCCACAATACTCCCACAATACTCCCACAATACTCTCACAATACTCTCACAATACTCCCACAATACTCCCACAATACTCTCACAATACTCCCACAATACTCCCACAATACACCCACAATACTCCCACAATACTCCCACAATACTCTCACAATACACCCACAATACTCCCACAATACACTAACAATACTCCCACAATACTCCCACAATACTCCCACAATACTCTCACAATACACCCACAATACTCCCACAATACTCCCACAATACTCCCACAATACTCCCACAATACTCTCACAATACTCTCACAATACTCCCACAATACTCCCACAATACTCCCACAATACACCCACAATACTCCCACAATACTCCCACAATACTCCCACAATACTCTCACAATACTCCCACAATACTCCCACAATACTCCCACAATACACCCACAATACTCTCACAATACTCCCACAATACTCTCACAATACTCTCACAATACTCCCACAATACACCCACAATGCACCCACAATACACCCACAATACTCCCACAATACTCCCACACTACTCTCACAATACTCCCACAATACTCCCACAATACTCTCACAATACACCCACAATACACCCACAATACACCCACAATACACCCACAATACTCCCACAATACTCCCACAATACTCTCACAATACACCCACAATACACCCACAATACTCCCACAATACTCCCACACTACTCTCACAATACTCCCACAATACTCCCACAATACTCTCACAATACACCCACAATACTCCCACAATACACCCACAATACTCCCACAATACTCCCACAATACTCCCACAATACTCCCACAATACTCTCACAATACTCTCACAATACTCCCACAATACTCCCACAATACTCTCACAATACTCCCACAATACTCCCACAATACTCCCACAATACACCCACAATACTCCCACAATACTCCCACAATACTCCCACAATACTCTCACAATACACCCACAATACTCCCACAATACACTAACAATACTCCCACAATACACCCACAATACTCCCACAATACACCCACAATACTCTCACAATACTCCCACAATACTCCCACAATACACCCACAATACTCTCACAATACTCCCACAATACTCTCACAATACTCTCACAATACTCCCACAATACACCCACAATGCACCCACAATACACCCACAATACTCCCACAATACTCCCACACTACTCTCACAATACTCCCACAATACTCCCACAATACTCTCACAATACTCCCACAATACACCCACAATACACTCACAATACTCTCACAATACTCTCACAATACTCCCACAATACTCTCACAATACTCTCACAATACTCCCACAATAATCTCACAATACTCCCACAATACTCCCACAATACTCCCACAATACTCGCACAATACTCTCACAATACTCCCACAATACTCCCACAATACTCCCACAATACTCCCACAATACACTCACAATACTCCCACAATACACCCACAATACACTCACAATACTCCCACAATACTCCCACAATACACCCACAATACACTCACAATACTCCCACAATACTCCCACAATACACCCACAATACACTCACAATACTCCCACAATACACCCACAATACACTCACAATACTCCCACAATACACCCACAATACACTCACAATACTCCCACAATACTCTCACAATACTCCCACAATAATCCCACAATACTCTCACAATACTCTCACAATACTCTCACAATACTACCACAATACTCCCACAATACTCCCACAATACTCCCACAATACTCTCACAATACTCCCACAATACTCCCACAATACTCCCACAATACTCCCACAATACTCTCACAATACTCCCACAATACTCCCACAATACTCTCACAATACTCCCACAATACTCCCACACACCCGGACCATGCAGTTACTCACACACTCTCTGCTTACGTCTGATGTTCCCGGTCCATACTGCCAGGCTGGGACACTGAGACACTATGGATCATTGAACTAGCCAAGGCGGGAGATGGAAGCATGATGTTCCTGAGGAGGGATGTCTTCTAGGTATATTTATTGTAGGACTCTTCATGACAAGAGACTTCTGTGCTTGCCGTGGTTTAGTGTTCATTCGATTAACTCATCTCCAGAACACAAGTCTGACTCTTTTTATAACATAAGAAAGGAAAAGATGATGGTCAACACAAGAGGCACACTTGACGACTTGGCTCAGCTGAAAAGAAAGTAATTTTAATATGTTAAATATAAATGTAATGGAGATATCTTCGCACACAATCAAGTATTAGTTCAACATTCACTTTTAATGATTTCCGAGGTATAAATAGACACTGCACCATTCAACCCGACCACGTCACCAATCACCTCCAAAACCTGCTCCTTTCATTCCACAGAAGGCGTGAAGTAGGTTGATCCGCAGCTAACGAACAAAATAACCGCATCATTAAAGCACAATTGATTCGTCCTCATTCCACGGCCTAAATCAGGGGTTTTCAATTAAAAGTCACTGAGGTCCAGTTATTACATTTTGTTCAAGTAGAAGGTCTGAACTGAAGTCCAGCTGTCTACATTTTCCTCTGGTTTCAACAATACTTGTTGTTAATTTTCAATGCAGGAAATGAACTGGTGCATAACTATCTCTTTTACCATAAATAAAAGTCGTCCCAGGCAAATAAATTCAAGGCCTTTATTTCAGATTAAAGAAAACAGAAACCTCAGAAAAATAAAAAAGTTTGAAGTGGAATAACTAATTGTTCTCTTAAATAACTTATAAAAACTAAAATGTGCAAACAGAGCATTGACTTAACATTCTCTCATCTTTGTTCTTAAAATAAGAAGTTCTACTCTTCCAGAAAAAAAGTCACATCTTCAGAAAACAAATGGCTTTTTAGGGGGAGAAATGCAACAGAACTGAGTCTTTTCTCTGAACTTTTCTCTTTTAATTCTTTTTCTTTTACATTTTCTTATAGGGTCCTGGACCTTTAATGAGAACAATGGTTCACAAACAAAACTCTTGGTTGGAATGAAGTTAGTGCCATTCTCAGGCTCATATCTAGTGTTCATTGTTGAGCCTAGAACGGAACTTGTTTTTGACAATGTTCATAGTAGAAAAAGCTGACTCAGCTGTAAGTCCATCCTCACATAGTCAAGGTGTGGGTTAGGCCCTTCGGCCCCGTGCAGGTGCTGAACTGCTGTTCGGCCCCGTGCAGGTGCTGAAAGGCTGTTCGGCCCCGTGCAGGAGCTGAACAGCTGTTCGGCCCTGTGTGCTGAACGGCTGTTCGGCCCCGTGCAGGTGCGGAACCCCGGACATGCAGTATTGTCGTATTTATTGGAGAAGCAGCGCCGTGTCAATACAGCCACGGCCGTACACAAAATAAATGCTCCATGAAAATGACTTTATCTCGTGAATTTACCACCAGTCACGGGTCCGGCCAGAACCATCACTCGGTCCGGATCCGGACCCCGGTCCACCATGTGGTGATGGCTGGTCTAAATGAATGAGCCGGAAGCTTTCGACTCATTTTCCTCTGCAGCTTCCGGTCGTTGGCATTTCATTGTGCAGACGGTCTATTTTTAAATATTTGAATCTTCCTCCTGCTCACTCCGCCTCACCCCTGCTCCTTCTGCTCTTCCTGCTCCTCCTGCTCCTCCTGCCCCCTTCTTCTCAGTCCTCTTCCTCCTCTTCCTCGTATCTCCTCTGTCCCACTTGGCTCTGGCTGTGTGCGTCTGCGTCACGGCTGCTCCTTGTCAGGGCCTCTTAAACACCGCTCAGTGCTCTGTGCCTAATCAGAGGAGCAGAGGAGGAGTGCGTGGGAGGAGCAGAGCATCAGAGGAGCAGAGGAGGAGTGTGGGAGGAACAGAGGAGGAGTGTGTGGGAGGAGCAGAGGAGAGCCATGTGAGCAAAAGGCAGAAGAAATGCTCTGCTTTGTTGCCTACTCTATTTTTGGAGTTGAATGATTATGAGGGAAATGGAGTGAGGATGGCGCAGTATGTGCAGTGCATCATGGGAAACACACGGCTGAGCTCCTCCTTCATCTCTGAGAACGTGAGAAACGTGAGGAACGCGAGGAACGTGAATAAGAGTAAGAAGAAGGTTTCATGTGGTGTTTGAGCCTGTTCTCTGCTGGACTAAACCAGGGTCAGAAATGGACTTCTGCAACATATTCACCTCGTTCTTCAAGGATCCTTTCTTAAAAATGACTCACTTAATGAATGCGTCCTAACTAGTCACCGTGATGAGTTTATAAGCACCTTTCAGCCCTTTTCACAGCGAGTTTTGCCGTCACGGTAACAAACAGGAGAAACCAGGAGAACCAAGGCAAAGTCAAACCTCTAAACCTCTTCAACTCTGATCTCAAAGATGGAGGACAAACACAAGAAACCTGAGAAATAAAGTAGAACTATGAACTATGAACTATGAACTATGAACTATCTCCAGGGCAAATCAGTTCTGGATCAAATGGTAAATCTGGGCAAAATGTTTGGCTGGAGGCACTGTAACACTTGGATACCAGCCGCCATAAAACAACAACAACAACAACAACAACAACAACAACAACAACAACAGAATCAAGCCAGGACTAAATCAGCCATAAATCAGGATTTTAAGCTAATTACAATTTTGCATTATTATTAGGCCCGAGCGCCACAAGCTGGCGAGAGGCCTATTAGTTCCGTAAGGCCGTGCAAAGCACGGCTGCGAAAGTGCTCACGTAGTGCGCACGAAATCGAGCGCGAAGCGCTCGCCCACTTCCAAACACTCACTAACGCACTCCTCCACTCATGCACGCCATATAAAGTACTAATTTGCGCTAAGTAGCTCACGAATACGTTCCCCATCTCTTGCATGTTCCGTGCATATAAGCATGTAATGCAACAATTGAACATTATTACTGTATAGAGGGCCAAAAACACAAAGTGGGCGGAGCCCACTCAAAATTAACGAAAGTACCCGTCAGTGACCAGGGACCCACACCATGAGGTAGGAAAGCGCGAGCGCTTTCCGAAAATGTATAGTTTATGATATTTGAAAAATGGGAAACATTGTTTTCGCATCGGAATATTATTAGGCCCGAGCCCCAGCAGGGCGGAGGGCCTATTGCTCCCGCAATGCTGCCGAAGGCAGCATTGCAACTGTCTGACCAAACATGCGGGCGCAGCCCGCATGTTTGGTACCCCGTCGCCCCTGGCAAGTACAGTGAACTAGCCCATGCCGAAGGCATGGATCATGCATACTTACTCCTGCTATGACAGAAATAGTCAACAATTAGTGAATGGGCGTAGCCCATTCACTAATTGTTGACAACAGCAGCGCGAAGCGCTGCATTCCTCCAAAAACCCTCCTGGCATCGTCCCGTACGCGAGAATCCATGCCGCAGGCATGGGCCATGCTTGTATCTGCTCAAATCAATGGAAGTCTATGGGGAGAGGGCGGGGCATCCCGACGGAATAGGGACTGACGAGCGCGTAAGCGCTCGTAATGATGATTCCACCCCATGGCGGCATGGGGAAGGCTTAGAGCTTTCAAACGATGTATAATTTGTTGTTATAGTAGAAACGGCTATATTGTTTTTGCTAAAAATATTATTATTAGGCCCGAGCGCCACAAGCTGGCGAGAGGCCTATTAATCTCGTAAGGCCGTGCGAAGCACGGCTGCGAAAGTGCGCACGAAATCGAGCGCGAAGCGCTCGCCCACTTCCAAACACTCACTAACGCACTCCTCCACTCATGCACGCCCCATCCATCCATCCATCCATCCATTTTCTACCGCTTGTTCCCTTTCGGGGTCGCGGGTGACTGGAGCCTATCCCAGTGACTTCGGGCCTTAGGCGGGGTACACCCTGGACAGTGGCCAACTTGTCGCAGGGCCAACACAGAGACACAGACATTACAGACAGTTCACGCTCACATTCATTCACTAGGGCCAATTTAGAGTCACCAATTTTACCTAACACATGCATGTGTTTGGACGGTGGGAGGAAGCCGGAGAACCCGGAGAGAACCCACGGTAACACGAGGAGAACATGCAATCTCCACCCAGAGAGATCATGTGATGTTGGTCTGGTCCGGGAATCGAACCCATGATCTCCTTCTTGGGAGGCAAGAGCGCTAACCGCCTTTGCCACCGTGCACGCCCCGTGCATACTAATTAGTTGTAGGAAAATGGAACATTACCGTTGTAAACGGGCGAAGCCCGTGCAAAAGTTCGCACTAAACGAGCACTTTATATGGGGATGACGACCGCGAAGCGGTCGTCATCCCCATATAAAGCACTCATTTGCGCTAAGTACCTCACGAATACGTTCCCCATCTCTTGCATGTTCCGTGCATATAAGCATGTAATGCAAAAAATGAACATTATTACTGTATAGAGGGCCAAAAACACAAAGTGGGCGGAGCCCACTCAAAATTAACGAAAGTACCCGTCAGTGACCAGGGACCCACACCATGAGGTAGGAAAGCGCGAGCTATTTCCGAAAATGTATAGTTTATGATATTTGGAAAATGGGAAACATTGTTTTCATATCGGAATATTATTCTTTCTTTCTTTCTTTCTTCTTCTCGGGACCAACCCCCCTATTTTTCACCCAGTGAACATTGACGAAAAGTCACAAAAATTTGCACACCTCTAAAAATCGTGCCTCTCTACATTCTGGCTATTTCCCTTTTCTAAAATAAAAAAAATTGGCGCGTCAGCGCCCCCAAATGTACCAAAAATGCATTGAGAGATGGGAAATGACCCAAAAAAAATCTGATCGTAGAATCATGAAATTTGGCGCAGAGGTAGATGGTGACAAGAGAAGTAAAAAATATTATGACGGCAACGCCGTCCGCCCAACCAAATGTCGGCCATATTGCTTCAAAAATGGCTAAACATGACTTCAGAGTTTTTCCAAACGTCGTACTTTTACGAACTCCTCCCAGGGCGTTGGCCCTAAAAAGCTGAAATTTGGTGAAAATGCTACTGAGGAGTGGGACATCAAAAGTTATCCAAATTACATTCATACCTGTCAAGAATTTCAGAAATCTCCCAAATTTAACATTTCTGCCGTTTGCGCAGATAAAGTCCGAATTGCGTCAAATTAGAATCAGTTGTTAAACTCTTTGCCCTAAACCTACTTGAAGTGAAATTAATTAATTTGGAGCCACAGCGCCCCCTACAGATTTTATATGAAGGTTAAATATTTAGTTTTGCGAAATTATATGAAATTTGACACACAACTCAATTTTGGCATCCCCATCAAAAAAGTCAATGAGACCCATGTCATAATTGTTATGGCGTTGCCGTAACAATGACCGAAACCTTCCATGTTATTCCAATGGGGAAATCGCCAGAACATGTTTACACTTTAGACTTTCACAAACTCCTCTTAGGGCGTCAGCCCTATTAACCTGAAATTTGGTGAGACTCATCTTCAGGGGTGGACCATCAAAAGTTATCCACATTTTTATTCAAAGAGTCACGGTGTCTGTGCGGCAAAGCCGCACATTTTGCCAAGAATTCAAAATAAAATTGCTTTTTGATGGTAAAACAAAGGGGAGAAGATGTGACAGCGTCACAGATTCAGCAGTAGGCGTAATAAAAGGACAATTGGGGCGCGTTAGCGCCCCCTCCTCTTGCGGCGTGGCGGCGGCGTAGCGAGGGCCGATCATTGCCGCTTGCGGCTATATTTTTTATTATTTTTCTTGTTCTTCTGCTTTTTGAGCTCTTATTTGACCCCCTGAACATGCTCAAAAACTCACCAAACTTTACCCAAAATTCAAAATCGGCGAAAAATTTTGTTTTTTCTGGGCCATTTTTTTTTCGTTAAAAAATGGCGCGACAGCGCCACCGACAAAAGTCAAAATACATTGCGCCTATGGGAGACGCCCCGAGGTCAACTTTGTCGTAGAGCTACGAAATTCGGAACACGCATTCCTCTTGTGAGGACAAAAAACAAATATTATTGTGGCCACGCCCCCAGAATTACCCTATGGCCGCCATCTTCCTTTGAAAATGAAAACACGCTGTGTTAGCCATTTTGTTCACGTCAAACTTTGACGAACTCCTCCTAGGGCGTTTTGCCCACCGACTTCAAAATCGGCGGACGTCCTCTGGACAAGTGGGGCATCTAAAGTTATCCAATTTTTTGAGATACCTTTTACGGTCTGTGTGCGGCGCAGCCGCAAAGTTGGACAACTTATTTTGGGATATTGCAGATCTAAAAATTGTTCCCATTTGATCAAAACAAGTCCGATTAGGACCAAATTTGAATCAGTTGTTCAACTTTCTAGTTTGGACCAGTTTATGATGACAAAATTGAAATGGGCGCGATAGCGCCCCCTACAGAGTGACCTTTAAATTAACATTGAAGGTCAAAAATTAGTTTTACCAAAATTGTCTAAACTTTACCCAAAATTCTATTTTGGCGTCGCGATCAAAAAAGCCAATCAGACAAATGCCTACATTTTTACGGCGTAGTCGTAGCGATGACATAAACCTCCCATGTTATCCCTATGGGAAAACCGCTAAATCTCTCGAATATCCACATTTTTATGTTTTACACTTTAACGAAGTCCTCCTAGTGCGTTTTGCCCACCAACCTCAAAATCGGTGTACGTCCTCTAGACAAGTGGTGCATCTAAAGTTATCCAAATTTTAAGGATAGCTTTTACGGTCTCTGTGCGACGGAGCCGCAAACGTTTCCCAGAATTCTGACTATTTGGCCTTCAGAGTGGCCTATAAACAATAGAGTTTTTCCAAATGACATGATATTTTGAACAAAATTCTAATTTGCCATCCTGATCACAAAAGTATGAGAGCCAAAGTCATATTTTGTACGGCGTAACCGTAGCGATGACAGAAACATCCCATGTTATCCCTATGGGAAAATCATAGAATTGCTCAAATCACCACATTTTTACGCTTCACACTTTAACAAACTCCTCCTAGGGCGATTGTCCGATCAAACTCATATTTGGGGAAAATCATCTACACAAGCGGGGCATCAAAACTTACCCATATTTTGATTCTAAGTGCTACGGTCTCTGTGTGGCGGACCCGCAAATTTATGTCAGAAATGGGAAAACAGCGAAATCTCTAAAATGACCACATTTTTACGCTTCACACTTTAACAAACTCCTCCGTGGGCAATAGCTCGATCAAGCTTTACTTTGGGAAATATCATCTACACAAGCGGGGCAGCAAAAGTTATCCATATTTTTATTCCAAGTGCTACGGTCTCTGTGCGGCGGCGCAGCAAATTTGACTGACACTTGTGTTCATTTGCACTGGATTGGCCATGTCCAATGTGTCGCCGTCTGTCAAGTTCTTTTTTAATTCAACACAATAAGGGCGCCATTTTTATCAAGTCGAAAGCGCAGAGTCGGAAGGCCGGCGGCCTGCGAGGGCCGTTGGATGCCGCTTGCGGCTTTAATTCTTTCTTTCTTTCTTCTCGGGACACGCCCCCCTATTTTTCACCCAGTGAACATTGACGAAAAGTCACAAAAATTTGCACACCTCTAAAAATCGTGCCTCTCTACATTCTGGCTATTTCCCTTTTCTAAAATAAAAAAATTGGCGCGTCAGCGCCCCCAAATGTACCAAAAATGCATTGAGAGATTGGAAATGACCCAAAAAAAATCTGATCGTAGAATCATGAAATTTGGCGCAGAGGTAGATGGTGACAAGAGAAGTAAAAAATATTATTACGGCAACGCCGTCCGCCCAACCAAATGTCGGCCATATTGCTTCAAACATGGCTTAACATGACTCGAGAGTTTTTCCAAACGTCGTACTTTTACGAACTCCTCCCAGGGCGTTGGCCCTAAAAAGCTGAAATTTGGTGAAAATGCTACTGAGGAGTGGGACATCAAAAGTTATCCAAATTACATTGACCCTGTCACGGTCTCTGAGCGGCGAAGCCGCAAACTGTAGCTAGAATTTCAGAAATCACCCAAATTTAACATTTCTGCCGTTTGCGCAGATAAAGTCCGAATTGCGTCAAATTAGAATCAGTTGTTAAACTCTTTGCCCTAAACCTACTTGAAGTGAAATAAATTCATTTGGCACCACAGCGCCCCCTACAGATTTTATATGGAGGTTAAATGTTTAGTTTTGCGAAATTATATGAAATTTGACACAAAACTCAATTTTGGCCCCATCAAAAAAGTCAGTGAGACCCATGTCATAATTGTTATGGCGTTGCCGTAGCGATGACCAAAACCTCCCATGTTATTCCAATGGGGAAATCGCCAGAACATGTTTACATTTTAGACTTTCACAAACTCCTCTTAGGGCGTCAGCCCTATTAACCTGAATTTGGTGAGACTCATCTTCAGGACCATCAAAAGTTATCCACATTTTTATTCAAAGAGTCACGGTGTCTGTGCGGCAAAGCCGCACATTTTGCCAAGAATTCAAAATAAAATTGCTTTTTGATGGTAAAACAAAGGGGAGAAGATGTGACAGCGTCACAGATTCAGCAGTAGGCGCAATAAAAGGACAATTGGGGCGCGTTAGCGCCCCCTCCTCTTGCGGCGTGGCGGCGGTGTGGCGAGGGCCGATCATTGCCGCTTGCGGCTATATTTATTATTATTATTATTATTATTATTATTATTATTATTGTTATTAGTAGTAGTAGTAGTAGTGGTAGTAGTAGTATATTCTTGTAGTACATAGCAATTACATTGGTATAAACAAATGCATTTTTTTAAATGTTTTTAATGTTTTTAAATCTCCTTTAATCTCCTTGAACCGACACCTTAACGTGGTGGAGGGGTTTGAGCGCCCGAATGATCCCGGGAGCTATGTTGTCAGGGGCTTCAAGCCCCTGGTCGGGTCTCCCAAGGCAAACAGGTCCTAGGTGACGGGTCGGACAAAGATCGGTTCAGAAGCCCTTTATGATGAGTTCACAAACAAGGCCGATTACGTCGCCCGGATCGGCGTCACCGGGGCCCCATCCTGGAGGCAGACCTGGGATGGGTGCTCAATGGCGAGCGACTGCTGGCCGGATCTTACCCCACGGGGCCCGGCCGGGCACAGCCCGAAGGAGCGACGTGGGGCCGCCCTCCCGTGGGCCCACAACCCGCAGGAGGATCCATAAGGGGCCGGTGCAGAGAGATCTGGGCGGCAGTCGACGGCAGGGGCCTCGGCGACCAGATCTCCAGACACAGAGACCTCTGGGGACATGGAATGTCACCTCGCTGGGGGGGAAAGAGCCTGAGCTTGTGCGGGAGGTTGAGCGATACCGACTAGATATAGTCGGCCTCACCTCCACGCACAGTTTGGGCTCTGGAACCCATCTCCTCGAGAGGGGCTGGACGCTCCACTTCTCTGGTGTTGCCCGCGGGGAGAGGCGGCGGGCTGGTGTGGGCTTGCTTATAGCCCCTCAGCTCAGCTGCCACGTGTTGGAGTTTACCCCAGTGAATGAGAGGGTTGTGTCCCTCCGCCTTCGGGTGGGGGACAGGTCTCTCACTGTTGTGGCGGCCTACGGGCCGAACAACAGTGCAGAGTACCCGGCCTTCTTGGAGTCCTTGGGTACTGGACAGTGCACCGACCGGGGTCTCCGTTGTTCTACTGGGGGACTTCAACGCCCACGTGGGCAATGACAGTGACACCTGGGGAGGGGTGATCGGGAAGAACGGCTTCCCCAATCTGAACCCGAGCGGTGTTCAGTTATTGGACTTCTGTGCTAGCCAGGGATTGTCCATAACGAACACCATGTTCAAGCACAAGGGTGTCCATCAGTGCACATGGCACCAGGACACCCTAGGCCGAAGGTCAATGATCAACTTTGTTGTCGTGTCATCTGACCTCCGGCCGCGTGTCTTGGACACTCGGGTGAAGAGAGGGGCAGAGTTGTCAACCAATCACCACCTGGTGATTGGTTGACAACTACAACATCTAGTTAATGAAGTATTTTAATTTTGATCAAATGTCTTCATACAATTGTCATCTCTTTTATTAGCTCTGAAATGTCTATATGTGGACTGCGATTGCTGGTTTAAATCCTATCTATCTGATAGGTTCCAATTTGTTAATGTAAACCAGAGCTCCTCACCAAGCTCTAAAGTAATTCACGGTGTGCCACAGGGTTCGGTACTCGGTCCAATTCTGTTTACTCTTTATATGCTGCCATTAGGCAACATTATCAGAAAGCATGACATTAACTTCCACTGCTATGCAGACGACACTCAGCTGTATTTATCAATGAAACCTGATCAGAGCGATCAAGTAGACAGACTTAGTACTTGTGTGAAGGAGATAAAAACCTGGATGACACTAAACTACCTGCTTCTTAACCCTGAAAAAACCGAGGTCATTGTGCTTGGCCCTAAGCATCTACGAGACGCTCTATCTGAGCAGATAGTCACACTGGACAATGTCAGTGTAGCCTCCAGTTCTACTGTAAGAAACCTTGGAGTCTTATTTGACCAGGAGCTCTCATTTAAAGCTCATATAAATCAAGCTTGTAAAACAGCCTATTTCCATTTGCGCAACATCGCCAAAATCAGAAGAATCCTGCCTAAAAGTGATGCCGAAAAACTTATCCATGCATTTGTAACGACTAGATTAGACTACTGTAACTCCCTGCTTGCAGCGTGTCCTAAAAGCTCCATAAAAAGCTTTCAACTGGTTCAAAATGCAGCAGCAAGATTACTAACAGGAACAAAAAGAAGAGAGCACATTACGCCAGTGCTGAAGTCTCTTCACTGGCTCCCCGTCGAGTCCAGAATCAAATTCAAAATTCTACTCTTGACCTACAAAGCCATAAATGACATGGCCCCATCCTACCTCAAAGATGCTATAGAACCATATCATCCAAACAGAGCTCTTCGCTCTCAGAATGCCGGCCTTCTGGTGGTGCCAAGAGTCTCTAAAAGTACTGTAGGAGGTAGAGCGTTTAGCTACCAAGCCCCTGTGTTATGGAATCAGCTCCCGACCCATGTTAAATATGCTGACACAGTCTCTTCATTTAAGTCCAGGCTTAAAACGTTCCTCTTTGAAATCGCTTATGGTCAGAGTAGTTAGGAACAGAAAGATAAACCCACAGCTTCAGCTACGCTGCCCTAGGAGTAACTGTGCTGGGGGAAGTATGACAGCTTGAGCACTATCCTCTTCTTCTGACTACTTATGCTATCAAACAATATTTATTTTTTAATTCCACTTGCAAACTGTTCACCGCCTTCTTTTTCTTTCTCTCACTCCTGAGGACCTGTGGACCCAGATGTCCCTCTCCTGGTGAAGTGGTCCCTGCCCCATGTGGACGGTCCCTCATCTGCCTGAAGAGTGGCTCCAGTTCGCCTCCGACGGTGCCTCATCTACCTGAAGAGTGGGTCCAGCTCGCCTCCCACGGTCCCTCATCTGCCTGAGGAGTGGGTCCAGTTCGCCTCCGACGGTCCCTCATCTGCCTGAAGAGTGGGTCCTGCTCGACTCCGACGGTCCCTCATCTGCCTGAAGAGTGGGTCCAGTTCGCCTCAGTCGGTCCCTCATCTGCCTGAAGAGTGGGTCCTGCTCGACTCCGACGGTCCCTCATCTGCCTGAAGAGTGGGTCCAGCTCCAGTCTCCTCGTGTCCGTCTGTCCGTCTGTGAGAGTCGGATCTCTCCTTCACTGGAACTCCTCCAGGTTTCTACGCTTTTTTCCCAAAGAGGTTTTTTTTGTAGTTTTTCCTGGCCGAGAAGGAGAGTCTAAGGACAGAGGACCCTGGGACATCGTCCCTCGCCATCACAGACATTGTCTGACTCCATCGCCACCACAGACATTGTTGATTCATTTCTCCCTGTGGCCCTCAGAGGCAACTGTTGTTGTGATTTTGGGCCTTACAAAAATAAATTGATTTGATTTGATTTGATTTGATTTGGTGGTGAGTTGGATCCGCTGGCGGAGGAGGAAGCCGGACAGACTTGGCAGACCCAAGCTCATTGTGAGGGTCTGTTGGGAACGTCTAGTGGAGCCCTCTGTCAGTAGGGTATTCAACTCGCACCTCCGGGAGAGCTTCTCCCATGTCCCGGGGGAGGCTGGGGACATTGAGTCCGAGTGGACCATGTTCTCCGCCTCCATTGTTGATGCGGCTGCGCGGAGCTGTGGTCGCAAGGTCTCCGGTGCATGTCGTGGCGGCAACCCCCGAACCCGGTGGTGGACACCGGAAGTAAGGGATGCCGTCAGACTGAAGAAGGAGGCCTATCAGGCCACTCTGGCTTGTGGGTCTCCGGAGGTCATCGACAGGTATCGGCAGGCCAAGCGAGCCGCGGCTCATGCTGTCGCAGAGGCAAAAACCCGGGCCTGGGAGGAGTTCGGGGAGGCCATGGAGGAGGACTATCGGTCGGCACCAAAGAAATTCTGGCAAACCGTCCGGCGCCTCAGGAAGGGGAAGCAGTGTCTCACCAACACCGTTTACTGTGCGGGTGGAGGCCTGCTGACCTCGACTGGGGGAGTCGTCGGACGGTGGAAGGAATACTTTGAGGATCTCCTTAATCCCTCAGTCACGTCTTCTGAAGAGGAAGTAGAGACCGGGGACTCAGAGGCTGGCTCATCCATCACCCAAGCTGAAGTCACTGAGGTTGTTCGCAAACTCCTCGGTGGCAGGGCTCCGGGGGTGGATGAGATCCGCCCTGAGTACCTAAAGTATCTGGATGTTGTAGGACTGTCTTGGTTGACACGTCTCTGCAACATCGCGTGGCGTTCGGGGACCGTGCCTCTGGACTGGCAGACCGGGGTGGTGGTCCCTCTGTTCAAGAAGGGGGACCGGAGGGTGTGTTCCAACTACAGAGGGATCACACTCCTCAGCCTCCCCTGTCTATTCCAAGGTACTGGAGAGGAGAATCCGACCGATAGTGGAACCTCGGATTCAGGAGGAGCAGAGTGGTTTTCGTCCCGGTCGTGGAACACTGGACCAGCTCTATACCCTCCATCGGGTGCTCGAGGGTTCATGGGAGTTTGCCCAACCAGTCCACATGTGCTCCGGGAGTACGGGGTCCGGGGCCCTTTGCTCAGGGCTGTCCGGTCCCTGTATGACCGGAGCAGGAGCTGTGTTCGCATTGCTGGCAGTAAGTCAGACCTGTTCCCAGTGCATGTGGGACTCCTCAGGGCTGCCCTTTGTCACCGGTTCTGTTCATAATTTTTATGGACAGAATTTCTAGGCGCAGTCAGGGGTCGGAGGGTGTCCGGTTTGGGGACCACAGGATCTCATCTCTGCTGTTTGCAGACGATGTTGTCCTGATGGCTCCATCAAACCCGGACCTGCAGCTGCACTGGGACGGTTTGCAGCCGAGTGTGAAGCGGCTGGGATGAGAATCAGCTCCAAATCCGAGGCCATGGTTCTCGACCAGAAAAAGGTGGCTTGGGGAGGGGGGTGGCGAGGTGAGCACAAGGGCGACAGTGCGCAGACTCCTGCAGAGCGAGAGCAGCTAAGGAGTTTACTCACAGGGAGAGCAACTCAGCGGCACGGTATGAGTCCTCCTGATTTGTACATCGGGCGTGCGGTGACGTTTATGGAAGAGCATCAGAGCTGGGGCGTTCTATGACTGTTTCTCCTCTGCACATGCTCAGTTAGAGCTTCACTTCTCCTCTGCACATGCTCAGTTAGAGCTTCTCTTCTCCTCTGCACATGCTCAGTTAGAGCTGCACTTCTCCTCTGCACATGCTCAGTTAGAGCTGCACTTCTCCTCTGCACATGCTCAGTTAGAGCTGCACTTCTCTGCACATGCTCAGTTAGAGCTGCACTTCTCCTCTGCACATGCTCAGTTAGAGCTGCACTTCTCTGCACATGCTCAGTTAGAGCTGCACTTCTCCTCTGCACATGCTCAGTTAGAGCTGCACTTCTCTGCACATGCTCAGTTAGAGCTGCACTTCTCTGCACATGCTCAGTTAGAGCTGCACTTCTCCTCTGCACATGCTCAGTTAGAGCTGCACTTCTCTGCACATGCTCAGTTAGAGCTTCACTTCTCCTCTGCACATGCTCAGTTAGAGCTTCACTTCTCCTCTGCACATGCTCAGTTAGAGCTGCACTTCTCCTCTGCACATGCTCAGTTAGAGCTGCACTTCTCCTCTGCACATGCTCAGTTAGAGCTGCACTTCTCTGCACATGCTCAGTTAGAGCTGCACTTCTCCTCTGCACATGCTCAGTTAGAGCTGCACTTCTCTGCACATGCTCAGTTAGAGCTGCACTTCTCCTCTGCACATGCTCAGTTAGAGCTTCACTTCTCCTCTGCACATGCTCAGTTAGAGCTGCACTTCTCTGCACATGCTCAGTTAGAGCTGCACTTCTCCTCTGCACATGCTCAGTTAGAGCTGCACTTCTCCTCTGCACATGCTCAGTTAGAGCTGCACTTCTCTGCACATGCTCAGTTAGAGCTGCACTTCTCCTCTGCACATGCTCAGTTAGAGCTGCACTTCTCTGCACATGCTCAGTTAGAGCTGCACTTCTCCTCTGCACATGCTCAGTTAGAGCTTCACTTCTCCTCTGCACATGCTCAGTTAGAGCTGCACTTCTCTGCACATGCTCAGTTAGAGCTGCACTTCTCCTCTGCACATGCTCAGTTAGAGCTGCACTTCTCTGCACATGCTCAGTTAGAGCTTCACTTCTCCTCTGCACATGCTCAGTTAGAGCTGCACTTCTCCTCTGCACATGCTCAGTTAGAGCTGCACTTCTCTGCACATGCTCAGTTAGAGCTGCACTTCTCCTCTGCACATGCTCAGTTAGAGCTGCACTTCTCTGCACATGCTCAGTTAGAGCTGCACTTCTCCTCTGCACATGCTCAGTTAGAGCTTCACTTCTCCTCTGCACATGCTCAGTTAGAGCTGCACTTCTCTGCACATGCTCAGTTAGAGCTGCACTTCTCTGCACATGCTCAGTTAGAGCTGCACTTCTCCTCTGCACATGCTCAGTTAGAGCTGCACTTCTCTGCACATGCTCAGTTAGAGCTGCACTTCTCCTCTGCACATGCTCAGTTAGAGCTGCACTTCTCTGCACATGCTCAGTTAGAGCTGCACTTCTCCTCTGCACATGCTCAGTTAGAGCTGCACTTCTCCTCTGCACATGCTCAGTTAGAGCTGCACTTCTCTGCACATGCTCAGTTAGAGCTGCACTTCTCTGCACATGCTCAGTTAGAGCTGCACTTCTCCTCTGCACATGCTCAGTTAGAGCTGCACTTCTCTGCACATGCTCAGTTAGAGCTGCACTTCTCCTCTGCACATGCTCAGTTAGAGCTGCACTTCTCTGCACATGCTCAGTTAGAGCTTCACTTCTCCTCTGCACATGCTCAGTTAGAGCTGCACTTCTCCTCTGCACATGCTCAGTTAGAGCTGCACTTCTCTGCACATGCTCAGTTAGGGCTTCTCTTCTCCTCTGCACATGCTCAGTTAGAGCTGCACTTCTCCTCTGCACATGCTCAGTTAGAGCTGCACTTCTCTGCACATGCTCAGTTAGAGCTGCACTTCTCCTCTGCACATGCTCAGTTAGAGCTGCACTTCTCTGCACATGCTCAGTTAGAGCTTCACTTCTCCTCTGCACATGCTCAGTTAGAGCTGCACTTCTCCTCTGCACATGCTCAGTTAGAGCTGCACTTCTCTGCACATGCTCAGTTAGGGCTTCTCTTCTCCTCTGCACATGCTCAGTTAGAGCTGCACTTCTCCTCTGCACATGCTCAGTTAGAGCTGCACTTCTCCTCTGCACATGCTCAGTTAGAGCTTCACTTCTCCTCTGCACATGCTCAGTTAGAGCTTCTCTTCTCCTCTGCACATGCTCAGTTAGAGCTTCTCTTCTCCTCTGCACATGCTCAGTTAGAGCTTCTCTTCTCCTCTGCACATGCTCAGTTAGAGCTTCACTTCTCCTCTGCACATGCTCAGTTAGGGTGGTTAGTGCTGGGTCCCACAAAACCTCCCCAGGGAGTTTTCTCCTTCCTTTTTACGGCCAAAAAAGCGTTTTTGAGCAGAACCTCACGTGAAGAGCCGAGCGGTCTGGGCTCATTCCACGTGTGCGTCTGGTGTGGCAGAGCGGCCTGTGCGCTCACTGAGCGCTCACTGAACGCTCACTGAACGCTCACTGAAGGCGCCTGGCTTTAGGTGACTCTTACAGCGTGTTTTGGGTGTTGTTGTGAGGCCTGGAATGTCCCGCACAGTAAGAGCATGTTTTTACAGAAATGTTACATAGTGCACCTTTAACTTGGGCTGACATGAATCCACTTGTGCTCTTGTAAATGGCGCCGCTCCGAGCAAACCACAGCATCGTGAGTTCTTAATGTCTTTCCCGCTCTCATCCCGTTTCACGCTGTCAAGTCGAGCCAACGGGACAAAACATCCTTTAAACAGATGAAATGCTTTGACGCTCCAACAGGAACTCCACAATCTGGGAGAGAAGTCTGTGGGATCAGCTGCAGCATGGTGGCCTCCTTACAGTCAGAACATGTCATTATGTGCCCGCCCCGCCCGCCCCGCCTGCCCCGCCCCGCCCTGCTCTGCTCTGTCATCACAGCCTGGGCATGTTCTCTTCTGCTCAGCACCACAGCTTTAAATAGAAGCTGTTTCTGCCAGACTCCAGGAGAAACTCATTTTCTTAACCTCTAATCTGCTCCATCCGAGCTAAATGTGTCTCGCACTGGACAAAGTCCAACTGCACAAACCATGAAAATCCAAAAATGTCTTTTTCATTTCAAATGCTCAGCCGGTGGAATCAGCATTCACTGTGTGACCTTAAGAACTCACAACTTAAATTTAAGTACATGTATCACCTCCGCTTGTCTCCATGGAGATGTTACTGCTTTGCCTGCTTTATAAATAAGCTTTTACTCTATTCAAACCTTGAAAAACACATTTTCTCACTATGAGCAGGCTCGCCTCTCCACAGATTGGACCTGTAACATGGCCTTGTGGCTTCACCTGCTTATCTCCATGGAGATGACAAGAAGGTGACAAAAATGCCTCCAGAAACATTACAAACTGCGTCTTTGAATTCTACTTGTAATATTCACTGTAAAAACAAACCCATGAATAGAAATATGTTTAGAATGAACATCTCATTGTATTTGTATTTCTTATCATTTATAAGTATGTATTTCTCCAAATGATACTAACTAAATTCATCAAATGTCTTTCCAAACGGAGAATTGAAGAACCTAATTCTTTTCAAACCATGTACAAAGAACATCGGTTATTCTATTCAAATGTGTCACTTTCCACATTTCCAGAATGAACAATGAGATTAACTTTGGTTTAATGAGTCACTTGTTTATACCACGAAACTTAAACTCATCGAAAACAAGTTTAAAGATGCTAAATGTCCCTCATTGTCTCATTGTCTCATGTTCAGTTGGATCGCTCATGATGAAACTCACATTCACCATTATCACCATTTAAGAGTTACATTTTCATTTCTTTGACATGTATGTGACAAACAGCTGTTCGAACAATTCATTTGTTTTGCACATGTCACGGAATAATTTCACTTTATTCTATGAAAGACGCTTTAGTTTAATAGTGTTTTACACAACAGCAGTGAAAAACATGAAACAATGTTCATAGGGACGAGGGGCGATGTCCCAGCGTCCCCTGTCCTTAGACACATGTCCCAGCATCCTGTGTCCTTAGACAAATGTCCCAGCATCCTGTGTCCTTAGACAAATGTCCCAGCATCCCATGTCCTTAGACACATGTCCCAGCGTCCCCTGTCCTTAGACAAATGTCCCAGCATCCCGTGTCCTTAGACAAATGTCCCAGCATCCTGTGTCCTTAGACAAATGTCCCAGCATCCTGTGTCCTTAGACAAATGTCCCAGCATCCCATGTCCTTAGACACATGTCCCAGCGTCCCCTGTCCTTAGACAAATGTCCCAGCATCCTGTGTCCTTAGACAAATGTCCCAACATCCTGTGTCCTTAGACAAATGTCCCAACATCCTGTGTCCTTAGACAAATGTCCCAACACCCCGTGTCCTTAGACAAATGTCCCAACATCCCGTGTCCTTAGACAAATGTCCCAACACCCCGTGTCCTTAGACAAATGTCCCAACATCCCGTGTCCTTAGACAAATGTCCCAGCATCCTGTGTCCTTAGACAAATGTCCCAACATCCTGTGTCCTTAGACAAATGTCCCAACATCCTGTGTCCTTAGACAAATGTCCCAACATCCTGTGTCCTTAGACAAATGTCCCAACATCCTGTGTCCTTAGACAAATGTCCCAACACATCCCGTGTCCTTAGACAAATGTCCCAACACCCCGTGTCCTTAGACAAATGTCCCAACATCCCGTGTCCTTAGACAAATGTCCCAGCATCCTGTGTCCTTAGACAAATGTCCCAGCATCCTGTGTCCTTAGACAAATGTCCCAGCATCCCATGTCCTTAGACACATGTCCCAGCGTCCCCTGTCCTTAGACAAATGTCCCAGCATCCCGTGTCCTTAGACAAATGTCCCAGCATCCTGTGTCCTTAGACAAATGTCCCAGCATCCTGTGTCCTTAGACAAATGTCCCAGCATCCCATGTCCTTAGACACATGTCCCAGCGTCCCCTGTCCTTAGACAAATGTCCCAGCATCCTGTGTCCTTAGACAAATGTCCCAACATCCTGTGTCCTTAGACAAATGTCCCAACATCCTGTGTCCTTAGACAAATGTCCCAACACCCCGTGTCCTTAGACAAATGTCCCAACATCCCGTGTCCTTGGACAAATGTCCCAGCATCCTGTGTCCTTAGACAAATGTCCCAGCATCCTGTGTCCTTAGACAAATGTCCCAGCATCCCATGTCCTTAGACACATGTCCCAGCGTCCCCTGTCCTTAGACAAATGTCCCAGCATCCCGTGTCCTTAGACAAATGTCCCAGCATCCTGTGTCCTTAGACAAATGTCCCAGCATCCTGTGTCCTTAGACAAATGTCCCAACATCCTGTGTCCTTAGACAAATGTCCCAGCATCCCATGTCCTTAGACACATGTCCCAGCGTCCCCTGTCCTTAGACAAATGTCCCAGCATCCCATGTCCTTAGACACATGTCCCAGCGTCCCCTGTCCTTAGACAAATGTCCCAGCATCCTGTGTCCTTAGACAAATGTCCCAACATCCTGTGTCCTTAGACAAATGTCCCAACATCCCGTGTCCTTAGACAAATGTCCCAACACCCCGTGTCCTTAGACAAATGTCCCAACATCCCGTGTCCTTAGACAAATGTCCCAGCATCCTGTGTCCTTAGACAAATGTCCCAGCATCCCATGTCCTTAGACACATGTCCCAGCGTCCCCTGTCCTTAGACAAATGTCCCAGCATCCCATGTCCTTAGACAAATGTCCCAGCATCCTGTGTCCTTAGACAAATGTCCCAGCATCCCATGTCCTTAGACACATGTCCCAGCGTCCCCTGTCCTTAGACAAATGTCCCAGCATCCCATGTCCTTAGACAAATGTCCCAGCATCCTGTGTCCTTAGACAAATGTCCCAACATCCTGTGTCCTTAGACAAATGTCCCAACACCCCGTGTCCTTAGACAAATGTCCAAACATCCCGTGTCCTTAGACAAATGTCCCAACACCCCGTGTCCTTAGACAAATGTCCCAACATCCCTTGTCCTTAGACAAATGTCCCAGCATCCTGTGTCCTTAGACAAATGTCCCAGCATCCCATGTCCTTAGACACATGTCCCAACATCCCGTGTCCTTAGACAAATGTCCCAGCATCCCATGTCCTTAGACACATGTCCCAGCGTCCCCTGTCCTTAGACAAATGTCCCAGCATCCCATGTCCTTAGACACATGTCCCAGCGTCCCCTGTCCTTAGACAAATGTCCCAGCATCCTGTGTCCTTAGACAAATGTCCCAACATCCTGTGTCCTTAGACAAATGTCCCAACATCCTGTGTCCTTAGACAAATGTCCCAACATCCCGTGTCCTTAGACAAATGTCCCAACACCCCGTGTCCTTAGACAAATGTCCCAACATCCCGTGTCCTTAGACAAATGTCCCAGCATCCTGTGTCCTTAGACAAATGTCCCAGCATCCTGTGTCCTTAGACAAATGTCCCAGCATCCCATGTCCTTAGACACATGTCCCAGCGTCCCATGTCCCAGCATCCCGTGTCCTTAGACAAATGTCCCAGCATCCTGTGTCCTTAGACAAATGTCCCAGCATCCTGTGTCCTTAGACAAATGTCCCAACATCCTGTGTCCTTAGACAAATGTCCCAACATCCTGTGTCCTTAGACAAATGTCCAAACATCCCGTGTCCTTAGACAAATGTCCCAACACCACGTGTCCTTAGACAAATGTCCCAACATCCCGTGTCCTTAGACAAATGTCCCAGCATCCTGTGTCCTTAGACAAATGTCCCAGCATCCTGTGTCCTTAGACAAATGTCCCAGCATCCCATGTCCTTAGACACATGTCCCAGCGTCCCCTGTCCTTAGACAAATGTCCCAGCATCCCGTGTCCTTAGACAAATGTCCCAGCATCCTGTGTCCTTAGACAAATGTCCCAGCATCCTGTGTCCTTAGACAAATGTCCCAGCATCCCATGTCCTTAGACACATGTCCCAGCGTCCCCTGTCCTTAGACAAATGTCCCAGCATCCTGTGTCCTTAGACAAATGTCCCAACATCCTGTGTCCTTAGACAAATGTCCCAACATCCTGTGTCCTTAGACAAATGTCCCAACACCCCGTGTCCTTAGACAAATGTCCCAACATCCCGTGTCCTTAGACAAATGTCCCAGCATCCTGTGTCCTTAGACAAATGTCCCAGCATCCTGTGTCCTTAGACAAATGTCCCAGCATCCCATGTCCTTAGACACATGTCCCAGCGTCCCCTGTCCTTAGACAAATGTCCCAGCATCCCGTGTCCTTAGACAAATGTCCCAGCATCCCGTGTCCTTAGACACATGTCCCAGCGTCCCCTGTCCTTAGACAAATGTCCCAACATCCTGTGTCCTTAGACAAATGTCCCAACATCCCGTGTCCTTAGACAAATGTCCCAACACCCCGTGTCCTTAGACAAATGTCCCAGCATCCCGTGTCCTTAGACAAATGTCCCAGCATCCTGTGTCCTTAGACAAATGTCCCAGCATCCTGTGTCCTTAGACAAATGTCCCAGCATCCCATGTCCTTAGACACATGTCCCAGCGTCCCCTGTCCTTAGACAAATGTCCCAGCATCCCGTGTCCTTAGACAAATGTCCCAGCATCCTGTGTCCTTAGACAAATGTCCCAGCATCCTGTGTCCTTAGACAAATGTCCCAACATCCTGTGTCCTTAGACAAATGTCCCAACATCCTGTGTCCTTAGACAAATGTCCAAACATCCCGTGTCCTTAGACAAATGTCCCAACATCCCGTGTCCTTAGACAAATGTCCCAGCATCCTGTGTCCTTAGACAAATGTCCCAGCATCCTGTGTCCTTAGACAAATGTCCCAGCATCCCATGTCCTTAGACACATGTCCCAGCGTCCCCTGTCCTTAGACAAATGTCCCA
The DNA here is from genome assembly GCF_026437365.1 of Eucyclogobius newberryi. Lineage (NCBI taxonomy): Eukaryota > Metazoa > Chordata > Actinopteri > Gobiiformes > Gobiidae > Eucyclogobius > Eucyclogobius newberryi. The sequence continues at coordinate 2,728,033 of NW_027315834.1, forward strand.
GCATCCCGTGTCCTTAGACAAATGTCCCAGCATCCTGTGTCCTTAGACAAATGTCCCAGCATCCTGTGTCCTTAGACAAATGTCCCAGCATCCCATGTCCTTAGACACATGTCCCAGCGTCCCCTGTCCTTAGACAAATGTCCCAGCATCCTGTGTCCTTAGACAAATGTCCCAACATCCTGTGTCCTTAGACAAATGTCCCAACATCCTGTGTCCTTAGACAAATGTCCCAACACCCCGTGTCCTTAGACAAATGTCCCAACATCCCGTGTCCTTGGACAAATGTCCCAGCATCCTGTGTCCTTAGACAAATGTCCCAGCATCCTGTGTCCTTAGACAAATGTCCCAGCATCCCATGTCCTTAGACACATGTCCCAGCGTCCCCTGTCCTTAGACAAATGTCCCAGCATCCCGTGTCCTTAGACAAATGTCCCAGCATCCTGTGTCCTTAGACAAATGTCCCAGCATCCTGTGTCCTTAGACAAATGTCCCAACATCCCGTGTCCTTAGACAAATGTCCCAGCGTCCCCTGTCCTTAGACAAATGTCCCAACATCCCGTGTCCTTAGACAAATGTCCCAGCATCCTGTGTCCTTAGACAAATGTCCCAGCATCCTGTGTCCTTAGACAAATGTCCCAGCATCCCATGTCCTTAGACACATGTCCCAGCGTCCCCTGTCCTTAGACAAATGTCCCAGCATCCCGTGTCCTTAGACAAATGTCCCAGCATCCTGTGTCCTTAGACAAATGTCCCAGCATCCTGTGTCCTTAGACAAATGTCCCAACATCCCGTGCCCTTAGACAAATGGCCCAACATCCTGTGTCCTTAGACACATGTCCCAGCATCCCGTGTCCTTAGACACATGTCCCAGCATCCCGTGTCCTTAGACAAATGTCCCAGCATCCCGTGTCCTTAGACAAATGTCCCAGCATCCCGTGTCCTTAGACAAATGTCCCAGCATCCCGTGTCCTTAGACACATGTCCCAGCATCCTGTGTCCTTAGACAAATGTCCCAGCATCCCATGTCCTTAGACAAATGTCCCAGCATCCTGTGTCCTTAGACAAATGTCCCAGCGTCCCCTGTCCTTAGACAAATGTCCCAGCATCCCATGTCCTTAGACACATGTCCCAGCATCCCCTGTCCTTAGACACATGTCCCAGCATCCCGTGTCCTTAGACACATGTCCCAGCATCCCGTGTCCTTAGACAAATGTCCCAGCATCACGTGTCCTTAGACAAATGTCCCAGCATCCCGTGTCCTTAGACAAATGTCCCAGCATTGCGTGTCCTTAGACAAATGTCCCAGCATCCTGTGTCTTTAGACAAATGTCCCATTATCCCGTGTCCTTAGACACATGTCCCAGCATCCCGTGTCCTTAGAAAAATGTCCCAACATCCCATGTCCTTAGACACATGTCCCAGCATCCCGTGTCCTTAGACAAATGTCCCAACATCCCGTGTCCTTAGACAAATGTCCCAGCGTCCCCTGTCCCTAGACAAATGTCCCAGCATCCCCTGTCCTTAGACCCTCCTTCTCAGCCTGGAAAAACTACCAAACCTCTTTGGGAGGAAGTATAAACCTGGAGGAGTTCCACAGTGAAGGAGAGATCTGACTCCCTCAGATGGACAGGAGGACGTGGGAGAGACAGTGGCTTCAGAGACTGCTCAGGCGATCCGCTGATCACTGTTCTGTGTGACATGCCAGACACTAATTCCTATAACACATACCTCTGTATAGCACTAACCATCATTGCACTAATTTCCATTGAGATTTGTTGATAACCTTGGGGAACAGGAAAGATCTGGAAAAACAAGGAACAAAGGCAAGTTGTATCAACTTTTGAAGGAAAATTAAATAACAACAGTGACAATATGCAGCATGCAACAAAGAAAGGTTTTAGGGCTTATCAGTAAAGCACTGTGGCCATAACTCAACATTGATTATTATCTTGACCTGTGTCTTTATAACCTGCTCCGATGTCTTGACAGGACTCAGACGAAGTCTGTCCCACATATTTGTAAAATCCTAATCAGACATCCAAATATCGCTAAAAGCTGACACAGACCAGGTAGAGACTTTCCTCTGCCAATAGATGGGCGCCTTGCCTTAAAATTTGGTTCAGTTTGTTGAGCTGAAGTGTGAGAACATGAACCGCACCAAATTAAAACTGAAAAAATGTTTTAATTTTAATCCCAATCGAACCATTGAAGTTGACTAACAGGTATGACCGCACCCTAAAGGATC
>NW_027315834.1:2730377-2765377 GCF_026437365.1 Eucyclogobius newberryi
TGTTGTTCTCCCCTGTGTGGGGCCCGTGCCCAGGCTGTTCACACGGACCCCAGCCCACACGGACCCCGCCCACACGGACCCCGCCCACACGGGCCCCGCCCACACGGACCCCAAGGAGCGCGCGCCGTCACAGAGGAGCGCGCGCCGTCCTTATGCTGTTTAGTGTGAAGTCGGCCCAAACTCGACAGACTTTAGTGTGCGGCGCTGTGGACCCTCTGAGGCTGGGAGGAGCTCTGTGACGAGCTGACCCCTGTCCAGGTGTGCCCCGCCTAAGGCCCAAAGTCACAGGGATAGGGTCCTGTCACCCGCGACCCCGAGAGAAATGAATAAATGAACGACGAATAGTAATGTTTTAGCGTCAGAAGTTGCACAGAGCGGCTCTTCATGCTGCAGGATATGAACTGAGGAATAATCTGATGATTTGTTTTGGATCCAGCCAAAGCCGCTCGAGCCCTGAGCAGAACAATCAGACCTTTCATTTCATCTGTGTTGTATTTTACGCATTCAATATCGATCTCTAGACATCATTAGCCTGCACAGACTTTTATGGATTGGCAGCAGACTCTGTGTTCATCAATGTTTAGTGTTGAACATTTGCACTAAAGTGTCAAAGGTCAGTGACCCCTGGTCTCCTGTGAAGGTCGAGCGTCTGTCCTTCTGACACAAACTACATGACGTGTTTCCTCTGTTGGATTCAATATTCTCACTGATCAATTCATGACACAAATTAGCTCCGTGTGATTAAAATCCTGCCTGTGTTTCTAACGAACGTCTAATCATGAGAAACATGAAGAGCCTGAGCTACAAACACAGAAGCTTCTCTCCTCTGCACATGCTCAGTTAAAGCTTCTCTTCTCCTCTGCACATGCTCAGTTAGAGCTTCACTTCTCTTCTCTGCACATGCTCAGTTAGAGCTTCTCTTCTCTTCTCTGCACATGCTCAGTTAAAGCTTCTCTTCTCCTCTGCACATGCTCAGTTAGAGCTTCACTTCTCCTCTGCACATGCTCAGTTAGAGCTTCTCTTCTCTGCACATGCTCAGTTAGAGCTTCTCTTCTCCTCTGCACATGCTCAGTTAGAGCTTCTCTTCTCCTCTGCACATGCTCAGTTAGAGCTTCACTTCTCCTCTGCACATGCTCAGTTAGAGCTTCACTTCTCCTCTGCACATGCTCAGTTAGAGCTTCTCTTATCCTCTGCACATGCTCAGTTAGAGCTGCACTTCTCTGCACATGCTCAGTTAGAGCTTCTCTTCTCCTCTGCACATGCTCAGTTAGAGTTTCTCTTCTCTGCACATGCTCAGTTAGAGCTTCACTTCTCCTCTGCACATGCTCAGTTAGAGCTTCTTTTCTCTTCTGCACATGCTCAGTTAGGGCTTCACTTCTCCTCTGCACATGCTCAGTTAGAGTTTCTCTTCTCTGCACATGCTCAGTTAGAGCTTCTCTTCTCCTCTGCACATGCTCAGTTAGAGCTTCTATTCTCCTCTGCACATGCTCAGTTAGAGCTGCACTTCTCCTCTGCACATGCTCAGTTAGAGCTTCTCTTCTCCTCTGCACATGCTCAGTTAGAGCTTCTCTTCTCCTCTGCACATGCTCAGTTAGAGCTTCACTTCTCTGCACATGCTCAGTTAGAGCTTCACTTCTCCTCTGCACATGCTCAGTTAGAGCTTCACTTCTCCTCTGCACATGCTCAGTTAGAGCTGCACTTCTCCTCTGCACATGCTCAGTTAGAGCTTCTCTTCTCCTCTGCACATGCTCAGTTAGAGCTTCTCTTCTCCTCTGCACATGCTCAGTTAGAGCTTCTCTTCTCCTCTGCACATGCTCAGTTAGGGCTTCTCTTCTCCTCTGCACATGCTCAGTTAGAGCTGCTGTCCGCTCTGGTTCTAAAGCTCATGTTAGAGGGCGGAGCATGAACTGGCCCCTGAACACGCCCACAGACTGAGCATCTGCTTCCTGCAGTACTGCTCAGCGGCCTGTAGAGGCCACTAAAATACACTGTGATTTCAGCCGAGCTTCAGCAGCAGAAACGAGGGGATATCGGGCTTTTGGATTATTTCAGAACAATTTCAATCCATATTTTGTGACACACGTCATTTTAGTTTTGTTTGGTCAGTCACTGCCTTGAGTGAGCGATGACAGAACCAGGTGTTCAATATGAACTGAGTGTGATATAAGATATAAAGGCTGTAAGTGGTACAATAACACTATAGAATGTTTGGTGTAATTAAATTAAACAGACAAAACATGTGAATCCTTTAATCTTTAATGTAGAACTGATCTGTGATCAGAACATTCCTCTGTGATACACTTCCCTCTGTTCGGCCTTCACTACGTCTGACTCTGTGATGGAGTTGACCTACAGCGACACACGTGTCCAGTAGGGGTCATATATCATGCATCGTTCCCATGGCGACAGAGAGTTTTCAGTTGGAACACTGAGAATACTCTTCTCACTGTGACAGAAGCTTAATGTCGACTGAACGTTTGTGTTTCTTGCTCCTTCAGATATGATTCACTTTGTCTTATTCTAGCATCTGTTATTTATTTCATGTTTTCTGCTTCAAATTAAAATAACTGGGTTCTTGACATTATTATTATATCCTCATTTTTTTCGTAATTTCATGGCAAGAATTTGTACAGTTTCCACCTCCGAATGTCAAAGGCCCTGTTTCAGTTTAGATCTGTTTTCTGAGACGTAAACATGAACCTCAGGAGAGACGCTGTGGACCAATGACGTCCCTTGGGGGAGGAGCCAAGTGTACATGTTTTTAGTGCTAGTGGAAACCTACACATGCACAGGGAGAGCATGCAAACTCCACACAGAAGGGCCCCGTGCCACAGAAGGGCCCGTGCCACAGAAGGGCCCCGTGCCACAGAAGGGGCCCGTGCCACAGAAGGGCCCCGTGCCACAGAAGGGGCTGTGCCACAGAAGGGCCCCGTGCCACAGAAGGGCCCGTGCCACAGAAGGGGCCCGTGCCACAGAAGGGGCCCGTGCCACAGAAGGCCCCCGTGCCACAGAAGGGCCCCGTGCCACAGAAGGGCCCCGTGCCACAGAAGGGGCCGTGCCACAGAAGGGGCCCGTGCCACAGAAGGGGCCCGTGCCACAGAAGGGCCCCGTGCCACAGAAGAGGCCGTGTCACCCGCTGCAGAAGAGAAGTACTTTCTCTAGATACTTTGTACTTACTTGAATCATTCCTTGAACCACTTTGTACTTTAGATGACTTTCCTTTCTGTTGCTTGAGTACAACGTTGTCTTCTCGATCCAGCTCTGCTTTTTCAACCTATTTTATATCTATATAATGTATAAGTATGTGTAAGTAACGATTCTGCCATTGACACAAAAGGATAAGTGCCAGTATGTAGAGGGTCTGGAGCCGACGTTGTTGTTGTTGTTGTTGTTTTATGGCGGTTGGCATCCGAGTGTTGCATTACCGCCAGACTTTATTCCTCAGACGTTTCGTAGTCCTCAGACTCTGTCGTAGTCCGTAAAAGTACTCCTCCCATCGCTTTGGCGTTACAAAGCCCATGAGGTCATGATGTGTTTTTGTGACTAGAATAGTTGTTGTGTCAGAGACCAACCGGCTTTATTCCAGGGAGACTCTTCTTCACCTTCCTCGCCCTCTTTGACGTTCGGTGCTTTGGAAGTACAAAGCCCATGAGATCATGGGACGTCTTTGTTGTTTTACAAAGCCCATGAGGTCATGGGACGTCTTTGTCGTTTTATCCTTTAGAAGTCCTTCTTCCATCACTTTGGCGTTTCTAGGCCCATGAAGTCCAAGCGCGTTAGAACATCCTCTTGCTCCTCATCCTCGGCTCAGTCTCCAACACCCCCCACCTCTATAAACGTTTACCCAGCCCTGTGCTACATAAGTAAGCAACCACAGCCTGACACAAACCCTGTGACTGGATCGCCAGAACGTTCCGCAGATTGAACTCCCGCCCATTATTCCGAAACCACAAGGCCAACCCGGCCCTTTCCCTATCATAAGCCTCACAGCAAATCAGCACATGCTCGACAGTCTCTGGCACCCGACAGTGACCACACAGACCGGTCGGATGTTTGCCTATCCTACTTAGTGACCAATTGAGTCCAGTATGGCCAATCCTCATGCGGGCGAAGGCCCTTTCCTCCCACGCGTTCCTGCCCATAGACCCGCAAGGACCCACACTACCCTGTATGTGATAGAGATGCCGTCCAGTAACACAGTGGCTCCAAAATTCCTGCCAAAGGCCGACCACATGACTCTTGATAACAGGCTTGATTTCAGATTTGCTTAACTCAACCGCCACATCAATTGATGGCCGCCGAAGGGAACGTTTAGCCAGTGCATCAGCCATTTCGTTACCATCCACCCCCACTTGCGCAGGGACCCAAATGAAGGAAACCCTCACATCCTTCCTGGACAGGGAGAGCATCAGACAGAAGATGCCATTCAACACATCCTGTTTGCAATCCGATTTCCCAGATTTAATGCTTTGCAATGCAGAAAGGCTGTCAGAGGCCACCACAATGCCGCAACACTGCAAAGCAGATTCCGCCCATTCCAACGCCAACCGTATCGCTATAAGTTCCGACGTGAAAACAGAAAGGCGATCTGTCAACCTCTTCTTGACCGCTAGCCCCAGGTCAGGCACAAAATAAGCGGCGCCAGTACGCCCACTCTCAGGATCCCTAGACCCGTCGGTATAAATAAACACATCACCTGAGTGCTTATCGATGAGCGCTTGAACGGCAAACTGCGGTGCCCTCCCAGCGACTCCTCTAAGCTTGCCATGCAAGCTAACATCAACAGGAGCCGGGACAAACTTCCACGGAGCTATAGCAGACAAAGCCACCGACGGGCTCACACGCAGATCACCAACCCCCGCAAGCCGCGCCTTCGCATTTCCTACCTGGCTGAAAATCATACCGCCAGCCTCACTCTGCCCCCCATCAACCCTGAGAAAGTCCCTCACCGGGTGAGAGCTCGTATGACCTTGCACATTCACCCAGTAAGCCAACAGAAGTTCTAGCCTCCGGAGCCGTAACGGCAATTCCCCCAACTCAACCTGCAGCGCCGAGACAGGGGAGGTCCTAAAAGCCCTACAGCAGATGCGCAAGGCCTGGGCTTGCTCCACATCAAGCTTCTTTAAGTTAGTCTCAGCCGCAGACATGTAGGCTATACAGCCATAATCAATAGCCGCCCTCATGACGGCCCGATAAATACCCAGGAGCGACCTTCTGCTGGCCCCCCAGTCCTGGCCGGATAGACAACGAAGCAAGTTATTCACCCTTTTGCATTTACCACTGACCTCATCAATGTGCCGACGCCAACTAAGCCTCTCGTCAAAGGTGACCCCCAAGAACCTCACCTCCCTGACCTGTTCGAGCACCTGCCCATGCAGTCGAAGGGAGACGTCCCTATGTCCATTGAAGAAACAGATCACTTGAGACTTCCGTACGGACAGTTTAAACCCCCACTTCAGGGTCCACTGCTCCACCTGCTGTATTGCCCTTTGCAGTTTCGCCTCGTAAAACCGGCGATTCCTCCCTCTCACCCATAGAGCGCCATCGTCAGCATAAAGGCTCCTCCCAACAGACCCATCCACGTCGTCAAAGATGTCCTTAATCATAACATTGAACAAGATAGGGCTACACACACTCCCCTGCGGGATCCCATTCTCCACCCCATAGACCCCAGAGTAAGCAGCGCCCACTCTGGTTTGGATACGCCGGCCAGACAGAAAGCTCCGGACCCAGTTAAACAGTTTACCCTTCACACCACACTTCCGCAGCTTAATGAGGAGCCCATCCTTCCAAACCATATCGTACGCCTTCTCCACATCAAAGAGCACCGCAATAACCTTTTCTTTCTGAGCCCTGGCCAGCTGGATATCAGATTCCAAACACAACACGGAATCCATGGTGTTCCTGCCCCTACGGAAACCACTCTGGTGCGCGGGAAGCAAACCCTGACTCTCCAAGAAGTAATCCAACCGCTCGGTAACCATGCGCTCCATCGTTTTCCCGAGCTGCGACGTCAAGGCAATCGGCCTATAACTTGAAGGGTCAGACGCTGGCCTACCCGGCTTCAGAACCGGCACCACCGTAGACTGTTTCCACGCAGATGGAACACAACCTGAATCCCAAACACGGTTGAAAAGACCCAGGACTAGCCCAAGCGTGTCATCAGTCAAATGAGAGAGCATGTCATAGCACACCTCATCTTTACCCGGGGCTGTCTGTTTCGCCTTAGAAAGTGCTCTCCTTAGCTCAAACAAACTAAACGGAAGGTCAAGGTCATCTTGAGTCGAAGGCTGGTGCCCAATCAGCTCAGAATTCTGGGCCAAAGTACTCTCCCTGTAGTGCCTTTCCGCAGGTGAGAGATTGTCAGAGCTGTGCACCGACACAAAGGTGCTGGCCAACAGTTCAGCTTTGTCAACGTCGCTGACTGCTTCAACACCATTCAGTATTAGGACCGGGGTCCCACGACGGCGCTCAACCCCATGCATCCGCTTAATCATCCCCCAAACATCCCCGAGACGCGTTTCTCTCCCAATTTTGGAACAATACCGCCTCCAATAGGCACTCTTGGCCGTTCTCACAGTTTTCCGCACAACAGCGCGGGCCCTCTTGTAGTCAATGAGGGCACCCTCAGTGTGGGCAACCCTTAGCCGGCGAAACGCCGCATTTCTCGCCCTAACAGCATGACCACATGCTTCAGTCCACCACGGCACCCGCTTCCTATGTCCACTACCACCACTCTTAGGAATCGTGCCTACCGCTGACTGCGTGATGAGCGAGACAATTGCACTATTGAGATCATCCACCTGAGTCAATCCTCCTTCCTGCAGAACCCTAGAACCATCATCAGCTTTCCTCAGGAAAGCCCCCCAGTTCGCCCTTGCCAACTGCCACCTCTGGATCCTCGTCCCCCTGACCACACAGCTCCCAAAGCCAATCACGGTGCGGACTAGATAGTGATCGCTACCAAAAGAAAGATTACCAAGAACCTCCCAACTACAAACACCAGCTAACTCCTTGGACACAAGTGTAAGATCTATTGCACTTTCCGCACCGGTCCCCATATCATAGCGGGTCCCACCCCCATCATTCAGACAAACCAACTCCCTTTGATTGATAAAACCCTCTACCACCTGCCCATACCTATCGGTACCACTACCGCCCCACAAAGCGCTATGCGCATTAAAATCCCCACACCACACGGCCTTTCCCCGAACATCCTTACCGATACTATGTAAGGACTCTAGCGTTAACTCACCACACGGATTATAAAGGTTAACCACAGTAACAGCTTCACCACCCAGCCAGACCCTCACCGCCAGGGCCTCCGGCGCTTTACTCACACTGACAACAACGTAATTTAGGTCATCTCGGACAAACACAGCCACACCTCCGCCTCTACCCTGCTCCCTATCATTCCTAACACACACATACCCTTGTATCCCAAAACCCCACCTAGGTCGTAACCAAGTCTCCTGCACGCACATAACGTGAGGCTTGTTCAACAAGGTAGAGACAAAATGCTTAAATTCCTGGCCATTAGCACGAAGACTACGCGCATTCCATTGCAAGACAACCACCGCCATTATGAGCCCCCGGAACCTGACGGCGCATCGGGAGCCCCCCCACTCCCACTGCCAGAATGGGGCAGGGCGCCCTCCCGCAGCGCATCCTCTATCTCCGTCCACTCGGGGCCCCCAGCTCCAAAGTACTTCCCTGCAGCCTTAGCGATGATCTTAGTCTTTTCGGATCTCTTCTTGGTTTGCCCAGTACAGTTAATCACTTCCACTATAAAGAGGAAGAAATCTTTCCTCTTCACAACCAGTACATCCTCCGCACCCACAGGGCCTCTGCCCGTGGAAGCCACACTCACGGGCATCCCAGTGGGGACCTCCCCCTGGCTGCGGGCAACGCTGCCCCCTCCCCTGTCGCCTAGGACACCAGCAGCACTGGCAGCCCCCACTGCATCCACCGTCACCTGACTACCAGACACCTTCTTGACCGCATCCGCGTAGGATATGCCTTGAGAGGCTCTAACTTTTTGCACCTCCGCAGCCCTCTTGCTGAACACGCATCCCCCGTAGGCAGAGCTATGCTCTCCCCCACAGTTACAGCACTTGAGTTTTGCTCCGTCGTCACACTTCCCATACTCGTGGTCTCCTGCACATTTACCACACTTCTGCTTCCCTCTACAGACCGCTGCAATATGCCCAAAGCGCTGGCACTTGAAGCAACGCAGGGGCGGCAGAACATATGGGCGTACGCCATAGCGCATGTACCCAACGCACACCACACGAGGCAGGATCCCACCTTCAAATCTAATCATTATCGACAGGCTGTCACACCTTACCCCATCCCGGGTCATCTTCAACCGCCTAGCATCCACCACCTTAGCTCCAGTCAAATTCTCCTTTATGTCATCCACAGATGTCGTCGTAGGGACGCCTACTATAACTCCCCTGACCGTGCCTCTTACAGCATCAGACACAAGAATGTCCTTCCCCCCCAGACACTTAGCTTCAATCGCCTTCCTTTGCTGAGCCACGTCCTTGCACACAACCAGCAGCGAGCCATCCCTAAGGACACTCGCATGCTTGACCACTCCCACAGCTACAGTCAGGCTCCTTGTCAACGCCATCGGATCCCACCCCTTAAAGGACGCATTATCCTGCGCGAGCTTTATGAACACCTTACACTCTGAACTCACATCCCCGACATCTGCAACCCCCCCGCCCTGCTCCTCACTGAGAGAGCCCTCCATAGACGAGCAAGAAGACGCCCTACGCTGCACAGGATCAGTGGCTCCAGGGGAGTCCTCCCCGCTGTTCATATCGTCACCGACCAGGTCACGCTTCCTCTTCTTCTTCCCCGTCATACGGACCGAGGCGTTCCTCTATGTTGTCGTAATATCCAAACTGTTGTCGTTGTAGTTTTTTATGGCAGTTGGCATCCAAGTGCACGAGGTATTGTTCGTTGTTGTGTTGTTGTTGTTGTAAGGTGCATTTACCGCCATCTCCGACGTGTGGGCCCTCTCTGTTCAGAGTCATACTTCAAGGGTTTGGGTTCATACAAGAGCTGCACATGTTGAGTTCAATAAGATAGTTGATGATGTCATAAAGCCGACACTATGTTCTTGTATTTTAGGATTAAGATAAGATAAGATAAGATATTCCTTTATTGTCCCACATGGGGAAATTTCATTGGTGCAACGCAGGTAGATCCAGAAGAACAGATCACTTATAGGAAGTCTGAAAAACACTTTCAGTAGAAGATCTCCTATAAACAAAAACTCCTATAGACAAAACCTCCCATTACCGAACAAGGGATGGAGGGGAAAAATAATAAAGATAAAAATAAATAAATAAATACATAAATACTATTGCATGTGATCACGACAGTAATTGCACATGAATATGTGTCACGACAGCACATAGATTGCACATGAATTTCACAGTAATTGCACATATGACAGAATTGCACATCAGTATTAGGTTAGGTCAGTATTGCGACGGGATAACGTGACGATCTCCGGGTAAGACGACTGTTCTCCGCAGTTTCATGAGTTCCTCCTTTGTGGAAACGCGGTGCGACGCCGGCCGGGGGGCGGGGCCGGAGCCGGGGGGCGGGGCCGGAGCCGGGGGGCGGGGCCGGAGCCGGGGGCGGGGCCGGAGCCGGGGGACTCAGAGCCAAGACACATCGCAACGACACGACGAAAACACTCAATCCAGCGGAATAAAGTCAAAACAAGTTAATTTAAAGCGATTCCAGTGCGTGTCCCGATCGTTCGTGAAGTTCCTCTTTCATATAAACGTGTATATAAACGTGTACCGACGACACGCCGTACTTTAGCGCGGCCGGAGGGCGCGGAGAGGGGCTGGTGGGCTCGCTCGGAGCTAGCTCACGTCACAACAACACAACGAACGCAACGAAAAACGCTCAAATCCAGCCGAAAAAAGTCAAAAACAGTTGAATTAAAAAACTATTCCAGCGCGTGTCCCTATCGTACAGTAAAATAGAAAAAATATACTAACTATATTTACAAAATATAGGAGATAAAGCACAATAAGTGTGAGAAAGAAGAGAGAGCGTTTACACCGGGCTGCCAGCTGTACCAGCGCCTTATGACGTAAGTTGTAGGATTTTTGTCCCGTTTCCACTTTCACCGATTTCAACAACTTTTACCTCTTTACGATCGCGTTCACCGTCTTAGGGGCTATTGCTTTAGACATTTTTACATATTGTATGTTTTTTCAGTATTTGCAAAAGTAAATTGCTAATGCTACGCATTAGAGACTTAGCGTCTCTACAGGGAGAGACGCAGGGGGTGCAGCACCCGGGTCACCGAGGGGCGTGTAGCAGGGGGTGCAGCACCCGGGTCACCGAGGGGCGTGTAGCAGGGGGTGCAGCACCCGGGTCACCGAGGGGCGTGTAGCAGGGGGTGCAGCACCCGGGTCACCGAGGGGCGTGTAGCAGGGGGTGCAGCCGGGTCACCGAGGGGCGTGTAGCAGGGGGTGCAGCACCCGGGTCACCGAGGGGCGTGTAGCAGGGGGTGCAGCACCCGGGTCACCGAGGGGCGTGTAGCAGGGGGTGCAGCCGGGTCACCGAGGGGCGTGTAGCAGGGGGTGCAGCACCCGGGTCACCGAGGGGCGTGTAGCAGGGGGTGCAGCACCCGGGTCACCGAGGGGCGTGTAGCAGGGGGTGCAGCACCCGGGTCACCGAGGGGCGTGTAGCAGGGGGTGCAGCCGGGTCACCGAGGCTCTCTCTCCCTTTCTCCCTGCTCAGGTCTGCGTTCAGCACGATCTTGCAATTTGTCGGGACAAACAACTATTTGAGTCGCAAACTACGTAATCATCAACTGTGAATCACTGAGCGTCGTTGGTGACGCAAAACGCAGCAGAAAACATGGACGGACGGGAAGGTGAGAGCCATCATCGCCGCTAGCGCGGCTTTAATGTAATTTGTTGTCAATTAAATCTGACTTTTTATCTTAAGTAGTACTCCCAGTACTACTTACACACATGTAGTACTCTTACACAAATGTGTTACACACATGCAGTACTCTGACACACATGTGTTACACACATGCAGTACTCTGACACACATGTGTTACACACATGCAGTACTCTGACACACATGTGTTACACACATGCAGTACTCTGACACACATGTGTTACACACATGCAGTACTCTGACACACATGTGTTACACACATGCAGTACTCTGACACACATGTGTTACACACATGCAGTACTCTGACACACATGTGTTACACACATGTAGTACTTTCACACAAATGCAGTACCTTTTCCACACATTTTACACATTACACTACATGTTGTTGTTGTTGTTGTTTTATGGCGGCTGGTATCCAAGCGTTACATTAGACTTTATTCTTCAGACTCTATTCTTGAGATGTTGTTGTTGTTGTTGTTGTTGTATTCTTTAGAAGTTCTTCTTGCATTACTTTGGTGTTTCACAGCCCATGAGTTCAAAGCTCGTTAGAACATCCTCTTCCTCTTCCTCCTCAGCACGTTCTTCATCACATCACAACTCTATAACGAACTAAACTACACGACACAACTTCAGCTTCAACAAACTCGTGCTGGAGCTAAAGAGACTTTAAAGATCAAAGTCTAAAGAATATTATTTATTCTTTAGACTAAAGAATAAATTAAATACATCTACACACACATACACACACACACACATACACACACACGCACACACGCACACACACACACATACACCTACACACACACACACATACACACACACGCACACACACACACATACACCTACACACACACACACAATGGTTGATACAAATACACACACACACACACACACACATACATACACCTACACACACACATACATACACCTACACACACACATACATACACCTACACACACACACACACACACACACATACACCTACACACACACACACACACACACACACATACACCTACACCTACACACACACACACACACACACACATCTACACACACACACACACACACACACACATCTACACACACACACACACACACATCTACACACACACACACACACACATCTACACACACACACACACACACATCTACACACACACACACACACACACACACACACATCTACACACACACACACACACATCTACACACACACACACACACACATCTACACACACACACACACACATCTACACACACACACACACACACACACATCTACACACACACACACACACACACACACACACACACACACACATCTACACACACACACACACACACACACACACACATCTACACACACACACACACACATCTACACACACACACACACACATCTACACACACACACACACATCTACACACACACATACACCTACACACACACACACACACACACACATACACCTACACACACACACACACACACACACACATACACTTACACCTACACACACACACACACACACACATCTACACACACACACACACACACACACACATCTACACACACACACACACACACACACACACACATCTACACACACACACACACACACACACACATCTACACACACACACACACACACACACATCTACACACACACACACACACACACACACACATCTACACACACACACACACACATCTACACACACACACACACACACACACACACATCTACACACACACACACACACACACACACATCTACACACACACACACACACATCTACACACACACACACACACACACACATCTACACACACACACACACACACACACACACATCTACACACACACACACACACATCTACACACACACACACACATCTACACACACACACATCTACACACACACACACACACACATCTACACACACACACACACATCTACACACACACACACACACACACATCTACACACACACACACACACATCTACACACACACACACACACACATCTACACACACACACACACACACACACATCTACACACACACACACAATGGTTGATACACACACACACACACACACACACAATGGTTGATACACACACACACACACACACACACAATGGTTGATACACACACACACACACACACACTCACGATGGGTTTCCTCTTTTGTTGCTGTTGGGGGGAGACTTTGGGAAAGACATGTAGCAAATGATCAGAACTCACGCTAACCCCAGCCCACGTGTTGGGTTTACTAGCTTCATGAGGACATGACATCGCTTCTTTAGAACCGATCTTAACCTTAACCTTAGACACCATTATTAAAATACTGCATGTGGGGGGGGGGGGCACATGTATGAGGTATACTATGTATGCAGGGTGTATATTGTGCACAGGTGAAGGTTGTCTCTATGTCTATCACAGGGCTGTGGCTATAAACTGTGGGATTAAATGTTTGGCCCAATCATTGTTCAGGCTTATGCTCAATGACCTCCAGTCATCTGCTGCCTGAGCCCAGCAGCTCAGAGGATTTACTCCTTTTATTAAGAGGCCATTGTCACACAAGACAGTGGAACATCAGCAGCCAGAACACGCACACGTTAGATTATATGCTGTATGTTCTAGAGGACATGATTGAGCAGGAGGACACGTTAAGGGACGCATTAGTACATTAGAGGGACGTGTTTAGAACTGCTGCGCACAGAGCCTGTTACTGATAGAAACATTCTGTCCCATTCATTTGAATGAGGTCTCACAGTGTAGACGGCACAGACGATTTCATCTTAGGTGCATTTCCACTGTGAGAGACCTGCAGACTGGCTAGGCCACTCCAGAACCTTGACATGCGTCCTACAGAGCCACACTTGGTCATCTTGGAACGTTCACTTTGTAAACTCCAAAAAGGCAATGATTTAAAAATAACTTAACACTTGCTCTGTAAATGATGTCATTTAAATTTGCAGTGTACACTATTATGGACTGAAATTAGAATGGAACATTAAATTAATGTGTTCAATGTCCCAACATCCCGTGTCCTTAGACAAATGTCCCAGCATCCTGTGTCCTTAGACACATGTCCCAGCATCCCGTGTCCTTAGACACATGTCCCAGCATCCCCTGTCCTTAGACACATGTCCCAGCATCCCGTGTCCTTAGACACATGTCCCAGCATCCCGTGTCCTTAGACAAATGTCCCAGCATCCTGTGTCCTTAGACACATGTCCCAGCATCCCGTGTCCTTAGACACATGTCCCAGCATCCCCTGTCCTTAGACACATGTCCCAGCATCCTGTGTCCTTAGACACATGTCCCAGCATCCCCTGTCCTTAGACACATGTCCCAGCATCCCGTGTCCTTAGACACATGTCCCAGCATCCCCTGTCCTTAGACACATGTCCCAGCATCCCGTGTCCTTAGACACATGTCCCAGCATCCCCTGTCCTTAGACAAATGTCCCAGCATCCCGTGTCCTTAGACACATGTCCCAGCATCCCGTGTCCTTAGACAAATGTCCCAGCATCCCGTGTCCTTAGACACATGTCCCAGCATCCCCTGTCCTTAGACACATGTCCCAGCATCCCGTGTCCTTAGACACATGTCCCAGCATCCCCTGTCCTTAGACACATGTCCCAGCATCCTGTGTCCTTAGACAAATGTCCCAGGGTCCCCTGTCCTTAGACCCTCCTTCTCGGCCTGGAAAAACTACCAAACCTCTTTTGGAAAAAGTATAAACCTGGAGGAGTTCCACATGAAGGAGAGATCTGACTCTCACAGACGGACACAAGAGAGACACTCAGGAGGAGAACCAGTTCTTCAGGAGGAGAACCAGTTCCTCAGGAGGAGAACCAGCTCTTCAGGAGGAGAACCAGTTCTTTGAGGCAGATGAAGAACCGTTCATATGAAGTAGAGACCGCTTCTCCAGGGACTTGAGGATCATCTGGATCCACAGGTCATTGATGAGCCTGTTCCACTCCCGACGGGAAGAAGAAAAGGCAATGAACAGATGCAAGTGAAATTAAATATTAAATATAGTTTGATAGAATAAGTAGTCTTTATCAGAAGATAGTGCTCAAGCTGTCATACTTCCCCCATAGTTGCTCCTAGGACAGCGGAGCTGAAACTGTAGCTTTATATTTCTGTTCCTAACTGGCCTGACCATAAACCATTTCAAAGAGGAACGTTTTAAGCCTGGACTTAAATGAAGAGACTGTGTCGGCCTCTTTAACATGGACAGGAGCTGATTCCATCACACAGGAGCTCTACCTCCTACTGTGCTTTTAGAGACTCTTGGGACCACCAGAAGGCTCTACCTCCCACTGTGCTTTTAGAGACTCTTGGGACCACCAGAAGGCTTTACCTCCTACTGTGCTTTTAGAGACTCTTGAGACCACCAGAAGGCTCTACCTCCTACTGTGCTTTTAGAGACTCTTGGGACCACCAGAAGGCTCTACCTCCTACTGTGCTTTTAGAGACTCTTGGGACCACCAGAAGGCCAGCATTTTGAGAGTGAAGAGCTCTGTTTGGATGATATGGTTTTATAGTATCTTTGAGGTGGGAGGGGCCATGTCATTTATGGCTTTGTAAGTCAGGAGGAGGAGTTTAAGTTTAATTCTAAATTTGACAGGAGCCAGTGAAGAGACTCCAGCACCGGCGTAATGTGCTCTCTTCTTCTAGGTTTAGGGTTCTCTCCGGGTTCCTCCCACTGCCCAAAGACACTGAGCATTTTACTTGAATTTCATTGAAATTGAAATATTTCATATAAATTGAATAAATACTCACCCTGGATCAACATGGATGTTGATTTAGCGCTAGGGAGCACTGCTGTGTGTCTTAAAGAGAGCTTATTTTGGCATGGAGGAGTGATACTGGAGTTGGGAGAGGAAGCGCCCTGATGCTACTGTAATTGGTCAGATTTGGGCCCCACAGATGTCTCCGGCGCTGTGAGGGTCAGGGGCATCGTAGTGGAAGCCTTTTCCCGCAGTAACACATGCACCACTGGGCACAAGCTCTCCAGGGGCCGGTCCACACACTCGGCTGTCTGCTCTGCCAGGCTGATCCACTGGGCTGTCGAGGACAACGGGAAGAGATGTTTACGGCATGAATGGGATGCAAATAGTGTGTGACGTCATTATCTTGTTCCAACGCTCTGTCAGGAGGATGTTACTAAAAGTATTTACTGAGAATACGTCCTTTTATTTGACTACATTGGTATCGGTATTAACGTATAACAATGGTCACAATTATATGGCATTTTGCTTTACATCCAGGGACCCATCCAGCCTCATCCATTCACAAATACCTTCACATACCAGTGTACGCAGACCCTCGAGGGGAGGCGGGTCAAGTGTCTCGCCCAAGGACACGACGCCAGAAGACACACAGCTTTAGTGTGATTTAGTCCCGGAATCACAAAACAAACCAACCACAGATGAGAGGGACGAGCGTAGCAGCCCTGCCATCGCGCTCTTGTTTACACAGGATATACATATAGAAACAACACATTGCTGTAAACGCTGAGGTCTTGTACCTGAAGACTCTCGCTTCGATCGACATGGTCCATCTGAGCAGCACATCTTGACACACACATGCAGGCTGTAACGTTTGAGTGCCGTGAAGTATAAAAGACAGTTCGATACAAAACTCAATTCCTCCATATATAGATTACATACAATTACAAAAAGAAGTATATGGATGCGCTGGTTGGAGAATAACACACCCACACACATGACTATGCATACATTACTCTGCTGTACAACACTCATCTTCAATAATACATTTTTTCTTATTAGCAACTCACAACTAGCTAACGTAACCCAATCTAATGTCACAAAACATCCACAGGATAGTGCTTTACCTCATTGATAAATGACCCAGAATACACAACATGTTCCTCCTGGATAGTGGATCTCACACTCCTTCCTTACAAATCCAGCACCCTGTACAGTCTCAGGGTGCTGGATTTGGGGAGGAGCCTTCCACGTGGTGTGGGGGCGTGCACGTGGTGTGGGGGCGTGCACGGTGTGGGGGCGTGCACGGTGTGGGGGCGTGCACGGTGTGGGGGCGTGCACGCGGTGTGGGGGCGTGCACGTGGTGTGGGGGCGTGCACGGTGTGGGGGCGTGCACGGTGTGGGGGCGTGCACGTGGACATGGGGGCGTGCACGTGGTGTGGGGGCGTGCACGCGGTGTGGGGGCGTGCACGTGGTGTGGGGGCGTGCACGTGGACATGAGGGCGTGCACGTGGTGTGAGGGCGTGCACGTGGTGTGAGGGCGTGCACGTGGTGTGAGGGCGTATACGTGGACATGGGGGCGTGCACGTGGTGTGGGGGCGTGCACGTGGACACATGGGGGCGTGGACGTGGGTGCGTGCACGTGGACATGGGAGCGTGCACGTGGACATGGGTGCGTGCACGTGGACATGGGTGCGTGCACGTGGACATGGGGGCGTGCACGTGGACGTGGGTGCGTGCACGTGGACATGGGTGCGTGCACGTGGACATGGGGGCGTGCACGTGGACGTGGGTGCGTGCATGTGGACATGGGGGCGTGGACGTGGGTGCGTGCACGTGGTGTGGGGGCGTGCACGTGGACATGGGGGCGTGCACGTGGACGTGGGTGCGTGCACGTGGTGTGGGTGCGTGCACGTGGACATGGGAGCGTGCACGTGGACATGGGGGCGTGCACGTGGCGTGGGGGCGTGCACGTGGACGTGAGGGCGTGCACGTGGACGTGGGGGCGTGCACGTGGACATGGGGGCGTGCACGTGGACATGGGGGCGTGCCCGTGGTGTGGGGGCGTGCACGTTGACGTGGGGGCGTGCACGTGGACGTGGGGGCGTGCACGTGGCGTGGGGGCGTACACGTGGACGTGGGGGCGTGCACGTGGCGTGGGGGCGTGCACGTGGACATGGGGGCGTGCACGTGGCGTGGGGGCGTGCACATGGGGGCGTGCACGTGGACATGGGGGCGTGCACGTGGACATGGGGGCGTGCACGTGGCGTGGGGGCGTGCACATGGGGGCGTGCACGTGGCGTGGGGGCGTGCACATGGGGGCGTGCACGTGGACATGGGGGCGTGCACGTGGACATGGGGGCGTGCACGTGGACATGGGGGCGTGCATTTTGAAAAAATAACCTGTGTTAATTAGATTACACAGTTAATTACACATCCGCCAATCATCGTCAAGGAATTTTATGGGTTTGGGGCGCTGAAGATTAGCGCCCCAAAGTACCAAGATGCATCACTGCAGCTGCTGTTTACAGGTGTTTTCATTCCAGCAGCGAAGTTTGTCAAATGGCGACGTCGGATGAATTTGCCCCAAATTCAGTCAAATCCTTAAATCTGCTTCTCCCTTTGAAGAAGAAGTTTTGAGGAAAAGCTCATTGTAAAATAACTTGGACCTGATAAGCCAGAAGTGAACATGACCCAACAGACGAGAGGAAAGGGGAAAAAATTCACCAGAACCTTTTTATTTTACCCCCCAGAATGCAAAGCGTTCACGTCGGATTTAATGAAATCCACACCATGAGAGTGAACCACGTGAAGGACAGTGGCGTCTCAGACGACTTACGGACTGGTCAAGTCAAGTACCGGCTCAATTCTGCACGGTCAGAACAGAAACAAACCGTTGAGCGAGAAGTGGGACGGACATGCGTCCTACAAGTCCTGTTGCACGACGTCCGGTGTTTTCGTTCGTATTTACTTGTTAATTTCTCTTAATTGTGAGAGAAATTGAAACCTCCTGCTCTGGGGGTTAATCTCCCGCTTTACTACGCGTTATCTCCCCCTGGGACGACAAACAGATTGAGAAGTGCCTAAAATGCACCAGAATGCAGGAAATCACATCTATGGGACATTTTAAATAGCCCCATCTAAAAAAAATCACCAGCCGCCACTGAAAACAGCCACAGTCTGTAGAAGCCTCGTTCACTCTCTTTTCCTCAGTGTCTCATGTGGAGCCCGTATTTGGAAGTTTAGAGGCTGTTTCTATAGTAGCTGCATGTTCTTGAATTTGGCGCAACTGTGTGTCGTGATTCTGAAGCAGAAGAGTTGTTCTTAAAGTGGAAGTTACAGACATTTCCTCAGAAAACCTGAGGCTCAATGCTCTTGGTTTTTATTGTAACTCGATAGTCTATTTAAAATGTCAAGCTAGAACTAGCACATGGACGGCAGATAAGATATATGTGAATGTTTCAACCAAGGAGGTTTTAACCCAAAGGATATCACCGACATTAGTCCAGAGTGTGGACTGGCACAGACTGAAAGAGTTTCCGAGCGCCAGTGGAAATGGTCCGTGTTTGGCAGTGAACACAAAGGCTGACCCGGGGCTGTGCGGTGGGGAGTGAACAAAATAAGAAGGAAATCTTTAGCGATGCCTGTGATTACCATGACAACCAAAGCGCCTTAGAACTTTTAACATTTTACAATACAAATCAAATAAAAACTGTATTTATAAAGTTCTTTACAGTCAATTTCAAAAACAGTCCCACATGCCCCTCCCACAGGCTGGATTGACCTGAGATGCACAAATAAATGTATTAAATCCAATTCAAATTAGACCCAAGTGTAAAATAAACAGTTTCAGGCTGATACTTGTAATCACACTGTTTCGACTTTGATCTGAAAGTGCTTCTCAATCTGCAGACCTGGTCTGAGAACTCAGATATGATCCTACACTGAGCGGCACAAACCCCGCCCTCAGGGAGGAGCCTCCTGATAATAACCCCGCCCTCAGGGAGGAGCCTCCTGATAATAACCCTGCCCTCAGGGAGGAGCCTCCTGATAATAACCCCGCCCTCAGGGAGGAGCCTCCTGATAATAACCCCGCCCTCAGGGAGGAGCCTCCTGATAATAACCCCGCCCTCAGGGAGGAGCCTCCTGATAATAACCCCGCCCTCAGGGAGGAGCCTCCTGATAATAACCCCGCCCTCAGGGAGGAGCCTCCTGATAATAACCCCGCCCTCAGGGAGGAGCCTCCTGATAATAACCCCGCCCTCAGGGAGGAGCCTCCTGATAATAACCCCGCCCTCAGGGAGGAGCCTCCTGATAATAACCCCGCCCTCAGGGAGGAGCCTCCTGATAATAACCCCGCCCTCAGGGAGGAGCCTCCTGATAATAACCTGTCACAATCCAATCCGTGTTAATCTATTATGAATCTACAAGTCTGAACTCTGCAGCGCCTCTACATGTGTACCGTCGTCATGGTGATCCTCTGCATGTGAACCTCAGAGTGAAGGGAGAGTGTCCTGAGGCTCTGCGTGGATCCGTTGTCATGGTGATCCTCTACATGTGTACCGTCGTCATGGTGATCCTCTACATGTGAACCTCAGAGTGAAGGGAGAGTGTCCTGAGGCTCTGCGTGGATCCGTCGTCATGGTGATCCTCTACATGTGTACCGTCGTCATGGTGATCCTCTACATGTGAACCTCAGAGTGAAGGGAGAGTGTCCTGAGGCTCTGCGTGGATCCGTTGTCATGGCGCTCACTCCGGTCACTCATGAGGTCCGGTCTGTGTCGTGGGGCCTGCTCCGGGGCCCTGGTTAAGGGGCAGATTCATTGGACTAAAATGTCATGTGCCTGGGTTGTCAGGGCAACAAGTTAACAGGGGTGTGGCTTAAAATCATGTAATTAGAATTCCAGTTGTTTCATTTGGCCCGAGCGCCACCAGCTGGTGAGAGGTCTGTTAGCTCCTTAAGGCGGCTGCGAAAGTGCCACGAAGCGGTCGTCATCCCCTTATAAAGCACTTGTTTGTGCTCAGTAGCTCACGTTCCCCATCTCTTGCATGTTCCGTGCATATAAACATGTAATGCAACAATTGAACATTATTACTGTATAGAGGGCCAAAAACACAAAGTGGGCGGAGCCCACTCAAAATTAACGAAAGTACCCGTCAGTGACCAGGGACCCACACCATGAGGTAGTACCGAAAATGTATAGTTTATGATATTTGAAAAATGGGAAACATTGTTTTCACATCGGAATATTATTCTTTCTTCTTTCTCCTTTTTCTAAAATTAAAATAATTGGCGCGTCAGCGCCCCCAAATGTACCAAAAATGCATTGAGAGATTAATGACCCCAAAAAAAATCTGATCGTAGAATGATGAAATTTGGCGCAGAGGTAGATGGTGACAAGAGAAGTAAAAAATATTATTACGGCAACGCCGTCCGCCCAACCAAATGTCGGCCATATTGCTTCAAAAATGGCTAAACATGACTTTGGAGTTTTTCCAAACGTCGTACTTTTACGAACTCCTCCCAGGGCGTTGGCCCTAAAAAGCTGAAATTTGTTGAAAATGGTGTTGAAGAGTGGGACATCAAAAGTGATTCAAATTACATTGATACCTCTCACGGTCTCTGTGCGGCGAAGCCGCAAACTGTAGCTAGAATTTCAGAAATTTCCCAAATTTTAAATTTACTGCCGTTTGCGCAGATAAAGTCTGAATTGCGTCAAATTAGAATCAGTTGTTAAACTCTTTGCCCTAAACCTACTTGAAGTGAAATAAATTAATTTGGAGCCACAGCGCCCCCTACAGATTTCATATGGAGGTTAAATGTTTAGTTTTGCGAAATTTGACACAAAATTCAATTTTGGCATCCCTGTCCAAAAAGTCAATGAGACCCATGTCATAATTGTTATGGCGTTGCCGTAGCGATGACCGAAACCTCCCATGTTATTCCAATGGGGAAATCGCCAGAACATGTTTACACTTTAGACTTTCACAAACTCCTCCCCCTCAGGGCGTCAGCCCTATCAACCTGAAATTTGGTGAGACTCATCTTCAGGACCATCAAAAGTTATCCACATTTTTATTCAAAGAGTCACGGTGTCTGTGCGGCAAAGTCGCACATTTTGCCAAGAATTCAAAATAAAATTGCTTTTTGATGGTAAAACAAAGGGGAGAAGATGAGAAGATTCAGCAGTAGGTGTAATAAAAGGATAATTGCGGCGTGGCGGCACCGTGGCGAGGGACGATCATTTTGTAAAGCCCAAAATCCGCTGAAGGCCGAAATAGAGAAAAGGAAAATCCATCCAAATGATGAAACAAACATGAAATAATCCGCACAACACATTTACATTGAACATTTACATTTCATTGTGGAGCTGACATCACCTCCACAACTAATGTTTGTTACAAAGCAAATCTAAATTGTACCTGAATTATGCCGATCTCAGATATTCACACAAATATGTTTAGTAATTCTTGATTTTGAACAAGAGAGATTTTTCTTGATTTCTAAAAAATGTTTAAAGCATTTTCATTAATATTCAATTTACAACAGATATCAACAAATGCATATGAAACATTTCTATTGTAATAAACTCTCTGATGCGCTGCAGAGCTGACGTGTCCTCATCATGTCTGTTTCTAAAGTGCTTCATGGACTGGCCCCCGTGTACATTTCAGACCTCATTGTCCCCTACACTCCTGCGCTCGCTGAGGTCTGAGGGCCAGTGTCTTTGGGGCCTTTCCTGTAGCCGGCCCCACACTTTGGAACGCTCTTCCACCCACATAAAGACCGCACCTTCAGCTGATGCTTTTAATTCTCATTTAAAAATGCATTTTTATTCACTAACATTTAACCTGGAGAATGTGTGGTCCTCTGACCATCTTTTATTATTTTATATATTTTATATGGTTTTTAATTCGTTTTGATTAGGTTTTTATGTATTTATTTATTTTATTTGTGCATTTTTTGTACTCTGTGCAGCACTTTGGAGACTTTGTGTTGGTAAAATGTGCTGTACAAATAAAGTTGGATTGGATTTTGAACATTTTTAGACCATAATTCCTCTAAATACTTAACATATTATATCATAAAACACAGAGATCATCACTAGAACAAGACCTTTTACCCTATTACAATGAAAAGTTTTAAAAGTGTCTAATTGTAATTATTCGCTCTAATGGATTAACAAACTGCTAATCTCTAAACAGAGGTCAAGGTTCATTTATAGAACACATTTAAAAAACTGTCCAAACCAAGAATTTAGTAAAAAACATAATATTACAGCCAACAATGATCAAATGCAATAAACAGAACGCCGGTGCATCTTTAGTTAGAGACTTTCCGTGTTTGAAGCAGATGGAAGACTTACGCCCACTGCACGGGTTTGGCCATCTGCGACGAAAGGTTCTGATCGTGGGGAAAATCTTGAGTCACGCCTTAAAAACCCGGGCTTCACAGTGAGGCGGGACTAAAGTGTGAAGTACATCAGTAAACGCCATTTGTATTGCACGTTTCACTGTCATAAAAGACACTTTACTCTGGGCCTACACTACGGAAATGACTAAAGAATGGGCCTCATCATCATCATGAATTTAAAAAAGTGAAATCATTTTGTTTCAATAGCTTCAGAAGGTTGTGCCATTATTCAACCCCAAAGACAAGATTGTTGACAGTTAAAAGACTTTAACTTTTTTAAATAGAACAAGTTTGTGGAGCCAAAATCACAGAAATATTGAGAAGTGGAAACATTTGCTTGTAGAATGTAAGTGTGACTTGTGGTTGCGGATGTTGGCTCTAACGTGTGTGTACGATGTCCAGAGTGAGGATGACCCTTGTGTTGTCTTGTGTGGCAGGTTCTGGACTGGCCCCTGGTGGACTGACTAAAGATGGCCCTGCTCCTGCTCTCTGCCCTGCTGCTGCTGTCCTGTCCCACAGACATTCATGCGTCTGCAAAGAACTGCTCAGCCTCTGGAGACCCCTGCCAGGAGGGTAAACCACACCCACCACACACTTATGACATGATTTATCACTCCAATTACCACACGGATTACTTTAAGTATCCATAGATTACTGATTACTTTTGTTACTTTGATACCTGAAAAATGAAAAACATCAAATATTTCCCCGTACGTTATTGATTATATTGCTATAATGAACGTAGAAAGCATTGTCTCTCTACTTTTCTGTTTATTATGTAGCCCTATAATTAGATATATATATATATATATATATAATATTTAAAACAGGGCTAATTGCTATCGAAAATTATGTTTCGTTACATCTAATTTTAGTGAAAACTCCACCTCAAAAATGTATTTACACCGCAGCAACGGAGCTCTGACCAAAAACATTCCACGTAAATGAAAGTTGACATGAGAACTTGCCCTAAACCGTCTGATAATGAGAAAGTCACACGTCATAATCTTTTGACATCTCCCACAGCATTCATCGAGAACAGTACGAACTTAACCTAATGAATGATTATCAGTTTGATTTTTAATAGAACATCGGGCGTTGCTATGGTGAATTTTCAACTAAATTGAATTTAAAAAAACAACAAAACAAAGAAACGCCCTCTTGAAAATCAAAAAACATTATGCCAATGGAGGGGGCGGAGTCAATTTTAAAGTAGACAAATTAAACTTGACAGATACATAGAGCATCTCAACATAAACAAAAAGCTATATTATGGCTCCGCCCTAAACCAGACAGGGCGTCGGCCATTTTGGTTTAAACATGACACGTAGAAAATCCTGTTCCCTGATTGTAATGAACTTGTCCTGTTCACCCCCGAAGCCCGACCGGGCGTCGCCATAGGACGGGATCCTTCTTCTGGTTGTATTAGTGACACAGAGCTGCCGCCTCCAGACAAAATAAGTTCTACACACACTAAAGAGGCGTTTTGAGGCCGCCCAGGGGATCAGTGTTTGTCACATGAACACTGGACATTTTACACAAATCAGTCGACTTTAGAGAATGATTAGCTGCGAGACTTTTCCCTCGTTTTAAACCAATGGAGTTTCTGCTGGACCGAAAGTGTGATTACAGCGGCTGTGGCCATCAATCTGAGGCAGCATCATCAGGAGGAACGTGGGGTCCAAACCTGTCGATTTCTTCTTCCAGTTTTAATTGTGCGTTATCATTTTGGCGGCTGTTACTTCCACCACTGCGTAGAGATGAGCGCGTACTGGAGAGGCTGTGTATGTGAGCCTCTGGAGTGAGCAGGCAGATGACGGGACCCTAATGAGACGTGGCATTGTCAGCTCCAGCACTCGCAGCCCGTCTCAGAGCTCAGCGCTCTCTGGCTCTCAGACACTATGGCCTTTGTTTCTCACATCACTTGTCTCCTCACAGTCATCTCAAACCAACATGTACACTTCAAAGTACCAACACTATGATCACTTTTACTGCCTTTTTTTACTACCCTGGCTAGGTTAAGTAGCATAAATGCTAACGACCACGCAATAAACATGATATAAATCTAGTTTTGTGCTGGAAAATAATAATAAACTACACATTTTGCTGGCCACAATAGTTTGACAATGACGTTTTAGGTTCTTTCCGTCAAGCCCCACAAAACCAGCCAATCTGAACAAACTGGAAGTCAGATATTGAGTCTTTTGTCTGCACTGGCTATAAACGTCACAGGTTCACAGCTGTGCCAGGGTCTCTCCCATCGTGGCCAACTTGTTCAGGAGCAGTTTGAGAAGAAGGCTTTGACCTCCTTTTCAGGTCCTGCTCCAAGTCTTTGTGAGTCTACAAATCAAGAAACAAGAGCTGGAAGCCTTCTCAGAGCACGGAAATCAGGTTTACAAGAGCTAAGGAGAAACGCTTGACCTTTCTAGATTGTTCCACGATCAGAGGAGAGGACGCATGCTCCAGATAAAAGTGTAGAAGAAACACACACACGGACCAGAACCTGCTCTATGACTCCAACCACCCACAGCACCACCTGGAGGTGATCAGGGCATTACAACACAGAGCCCAAGAGGTGCCCACCAGCTCAGAGGGCAAGAGGTGCCCACCGGCTCAGAGGGCAAGAGGTGCCCACCGGCTCAGAGGGCAAGAGGTGCCCACCGGCTCAGAGGGCAAGAGGTGCCCACCGGCTCAGAGGGCAAGAGGTGCCCACCGGCTCAGAGGGCAAGAGGTGCCCACCGGCTCAGAGGGCAAGAGGTGCCCACCGGCTCAGAGGGCAAGAGGTGCCCACCTGCTCAGAGGGCAAGAGGTGCCCACCAGCTCAGAGGGCAAGAGGTGCCCACCAGCTCAGAGGGCAAGAGGTGCCCACCTGCTCAGAGGGCAAGAGATGCCCACCTGCTCAGAGGGCAAGAGGTGCCCACCGGCTCAGAGGGCAAGAGGTGCCCACCGGCTCAGAGGGCAAGAGGTGCCCACCGGCTCAGAGGGCAAGAGGTGCCCACCTGCTCAGAGGGCAAGAGGTGCCCACCGGCTCAGAGGGCAAGAGGTGCCCACCTGCTCAGAGGGCAAGAGGTGCCCACCGGCTCAGAGGGCAAGAGGTGCCCACCGGCTCAGAGGGCAAGAGGTGCCCACTGGCTCTTTAGGAGGATAAAGATGTCGGGAATGCCCTCTCAGCCTTAAAGGCGGTATGGACGATTTTTCGGCGATTTGAGAACGCAGGCGGAAGTGCGCATGCGCACTCCCCCGTGTGGACTGATACAACACACACGTGCGTTTGTTTATTAGCGCAACGGATCACATCACATCTCTCGTCTCCCGTAGATTTCTGTCCACTTCTGCGTCAGCTCGAACTGTCTTTCTCCGTCTTCATTTTGTCCCGTACACTGAGGGAACTATATTATGATAGATCCATGCGCTTAGACACGCTGAAACGTGGGGACGAGCCTGACGCGGCTGCAGGTGAGCGATAGGTGCGTTTTATGATTGATACGTGGCAGGACTAATGATTTATCCACGCCACGAGGAAATATGATAAAAAAATTGCTGGAAAAAAATCGTCCATTCCACCTTTAATAAAGTTAAGTGCAGATCAGTTATGTTGCTGTGGTAACGTTTGTTCCGTGTCTTGTGTTCCAGGTGTGGTTCTCCCTGTGTGGAACCCACAGAACCCATCAGTGGGGG
Source organism: Eucyclogobius newberryi (assembly GCF_026437365.1). Lineage (NCBI taxonomy): Eukaryota > Metazoa > Chordata > Actinopteri > Gobiiformes > Gobiidae > Eucyclogobius > Eucyclogobius newberryi. The sequence goes on from NW_027315834.1 coordinate 2,757,175, forward strand.
ACAAAGTGGCAAGGGCCATTGTGTACTTTGTGGCTCTGATCTACATGTTCCTTGGCATGAGCATCATCGCAGACCGCTTCATGTCTTCTATCGAGGTCTGCACCCTGCACAAAGAAACACATAGTATCTGGTTTTAAAACTGCTTTGTTTTGTGTATATTTATGACAATGGGTGTGATTAAGTATTGCTCCTTTGGATCCTCCAAGACAGAGCAAAGAGTTCTGTACTGGACATGCGTTGATTCATTTGGATGTTGTGGTTGTTGTATGTAGGTAATTACCTCTCAAGAGAAGGAAATCACCATTAAGAAAGCCAATGGAGAAACCACCACAGCCACAGTCCGGATCTGGAACGAGACGGTGTCCAACCTCACCCTGATGGCCCTAGGGTCAAGTGCACCAGAGATCCTGCTGTCGGTGATCGAGGTGAGTTCTGCCATCCTGATCTCTGTGGGTGAAGTATAAAGATCCTGATCTCTGTGGGTGAAGTATAAAGATCCTGATCTCTGTGGGTGAAGTATAAAGATCCTGATCTCTGTGGGTGAAGTATAAAGATCCTGATCTCTGTGGGTGAAGTATAAAGATCCTGATCTCTGTGGGTGAAGTATAAAGATCCTGATCTCTGTGGGTGAAGTATAAAGATCCTGATCTCTGTGGGTGAAGTATAAAGATCCTGATCTCTGTGGGTGAAGTATAAAGATCCCGATCTCTGTGACACTGGATTGAATGCATTCTTCCTTATAGTTCTGTTTGACCCTCAGGTGTGTGGCCATAACTTCGAGGCGGGCTCCTTGGGGCCCAGCACCATTGTGGGCAGCGCTGCGTTCAACATGTTTGTCATCATCGCTCTGTGCGTGTACGTCGTCCCGGACGGAGAGACGCGCAAAATCAAACACCTGCGCGTCTTCTTCGTCACGGCGGCCTGGAGCATCTTCGCTTATATCTGGCTCTACCTCATCCTGAGCGTCTTCTCGCCTGGAGAGGTGGAGGTGAGCACCACTGTCCCCGCCTTGTCTCTGTCCCCGCCATGCCTCTGTCCCCGCCATGCCTCTGTCCCCGCCATGCTTCTGTCCCCGCCATGTCTCTGTCCCCGCCATGCTTCTGTCCCCGCCATGCCTCTGTCCCCGCCATGTCTCTGTCCCCGCCATGCTTCTGTCCCCGCCATGCCTCTGTCCCCGCCATGCCTCTGTCCCCGCCATGCCTCTGTCCCCGCCATGCTTCTGTCCCCGCCATGCCTCTATCCCCGCCATGCCTCTGTCCCCGCCATGCTTCTGTCCCCGCCATGCCTCTGTCCCCGCCATGCCTCTGTCCCCGCCATGCCTCTGTCCCCGCCATGCTTCTGTCCCCGCCATACCTCTGTCCCCGCCATGCTTCTGTCCCCGCCATGCCTCTGTCTCCGTCATGCTTCTGTCCCCGTCATACCTCTGTCCCCGCCATGCCTCTGTCCCCGCCATGCCTCTGTCCCCGCCATGCCTCTGTCCCCGCCATGCTTCTGTCCCCGCCATGCCTCTATCCCCGCCATGCTTCTGTCCCCGCCATGCCTCTGTCTCCGTCATGCTTCTGTCCCCGCCATACCTCTGTCCCCGCCATGCTTCTGTCCCCGCCATGCCTCTGTCTCCGTCATGCTTCTGTCCCCGCCATACCTCTGTCCCCGCCATGCCTCTGTCCCCGCCATGCTTCTGTCCCCGCCATGCCTCTGTCTCCGTCATGCTTCTGTCCCCGCCATGCTTCTGTCCCCGCCATGCTTCTGTCCCCGCCATGCCTCTATCCCCGCCATGCCTCTGTCCCCGCCATGCTTCTGTCCCCGCCATGCCTCTGTCTCCGTCATGCTTCTGTCCCCGCCATGCTTCTGTCCCCGCCATACCTCTGTCCCCGCCATGCTTCTGTCCCCGCCATACCTCTGTCCCCGCCATGCTTCTGTCCCCGCCATGCCTCTGTCTCCGTCATGCTTCTGTCCCCGCCATGCCTCTGTCTCCGTCATGCTTCTGTCCCCGCCATACCTCTGTCCCCGCCATGCCCCTGTCGCCCCTCCATGCCATGGCTAGCTGCATGACTAGCTGCATGGCTAGCTTGAGAGCCTCATGACTGTGGTCCTCTGTGCCGGGGGCCGTTTCCCTTGGTGTGCCTGGACAAGTTGTGAGTGACACGGGGACTGGGAGCGTCTTGTTGACTCAGGGACTGGAGTTTGGGCTCGCCTCGGCTGGCTCTGGCGCAGACTTTGGAGTGCTCTGGGGGCCACTAATGATCAGGGGCCATACCATGGCAGCTGATCCGTGTGCTTGGATGTCCACTGCCTGACTGAACATTAGCCTGATCCATTGCTGTCCTCTGGGAGCCACCGTGAGCTGGTTGATCCTGGTGGGACGCCCTTTGGCCATGTGTCATGGTCACTTCTTTTTCCATGGCAACCGCTGTCTTCACACAGACACAGCTGTGCAGTGGAGTCATCCCACATCACTGCTTTTATTAAACACACATTTGCTGTGAACGGGACAAAAAACTGATTTGTACCAGAACCGAAAATGAAATCGTGCGTCAGTTATAGAAGCGATAAGAGAAACTGTTGTGTATAAAAGCGGCTCGCCTGCCCTGCTTTAAGATATGATAAGATATTCCTTTATTGTCCACACATGGGGAAATTTCCTTGTTGCAACGCAGGTAAATACAGAGGAAAAGGACAGATAACTTATAGGAAGTTTAAAACACACTCTTTCTCCTTCAGATGTATGTCTGCTTTCTCTAGATCAGTCGAACAGTTCAATCTTCACCTGCTGTCACGTTTGTTATGCTCGATCAGACTGTGTCCATGACCTTTAACCTTCTTCTTTAAGTACTGTAGGTAGTTTTAAATAGTTAAAGTCTATGTGCAGGTTCTCTTGTATCACCTGTATTGAGCCTGTGGTAAATATTTATCATAGATTTACATAGTTAAGTTGCAGTTTGTGAAGACATTTTGAAGAATAAAAGATGACAGGAAGTAGTGGTGATGTCATCAATGTGCGACGTACCATTGATGACATCACAGTTCAAACTCAAGGCACACTTTTCTGACAGTTTAAATGATCATTCAACAGAATAAAGCTTCTTCACTTTATGATTGCGAGGTCATGTGATCATGTCTAACCAGGAAGTACAATCATAAACTTGACAAAAATGGTCAAACTGGGGACAAATAGGCGAGGTTTGTGTGTGTGTGCTCTCTCAGTGTGGACCCACAGTGTAACTCTGCTCTCTCCTCACTGCTCACTCTGCTCGCTCTCTGCTCTCTGTCTGTTCTCTCTGCTCTCTCTGCTTTGTCTGCTCTCTCTCTTCTCTCTCTGCTCTCCCCTCACTGCTCACTCTGCTCTCCCCTCACTGCTCTCTCTGCTCTCCCCTCACTGCTCACTCTGCTCTCTCTCTGCTCTCTCTCTGCTCTCCCCTCACTGCTCACTCTGCTCTCTCTCTGCTCTCTCTCTGCTCTCCCCTCACTGCTCACTCTGCTCTCTCTCTGCTCTCTCTCTGCTCTCCCCTCACTGCTCTCTCTGCTCTCCCCTCACTGCTCACTCTGCTCTCTCTCTGCTCTCTCTCTGCTCTCCCCTCACTGCTCACTCTGCTCTCTCTCTGCTCTCTCTCTGCTCTCCCCTCACTGCTCACTCTGCTCTCTCTCTGCTCTCTCTCTGCTCTCCCCTCACTGCTCTCTCTGCTCTCCCCTCACTGCTCACTCTGCTCTCTCTCTGCTCTCTCTCTGCTCTCCCCTCACTGCTCACTCTGCTCTCTCTCTGCTCTCTCTCTGCTCTCCCCTCACTGCTCACTCTGCTCTCTCTCTGCGCTCCCTGCTCTCTCTTCTTTCTCGCAGGTGTGGGAGGCGGTCCTCACCTTCCTGTTCTTCCCTCTGTGCGTGGTCCAGGCCTGGGTGGCCGACCGCCGCCTGCTGATTTACAAATATGTCCGCAAGCGTTACCGTGCCGACAAGAAACGTGGCATCATCATCGAGTCTGAGGGCGGGGACGCGTTACATGGCGGGGGCGGGGCTCTGGGTGGCTTCACTAAGATGGACATGTTAGAGCTGGACGGGCAGATGGCTCTGAACTGCCACGGCACGGACGGCCTGATGGAGGAGGGCGGGGCCAAAGACGAGGAGGACGAGGCCAGGCGGGACATGGCCAGGACACTGAAGGAGCTCAAGCAGAGACACCCAGACAAGGACATGGAGCAGCTCATCGAGATGGCCAACTACCAGGTCAGCTCAGACCTATACACGTGCAACCGTCCATTATTAGATCATCATTAAACTAGATCATCATCTATTGTATGATCTATCATCTAGATCATACAATAGGTTGCATTCATGTCAAGAATTTGATGATGTCCATTTCAGGTGGCGGGCAGAGACCTATGAAACTTTATGGAAGATTCATTGTTTTTGAAAGAAATATCCAAAATAGAAATCTACAAATTACTTGTTTGCAATTTGATCATCAAACTTGCTATTTAAGCTGAAAAGCACATCTTTGGACTTATATAATGGCTTCATGTTCTAATTTGAAAAGGTAATTTCACTTTAGTTGACAGAGAAGACGTTAAATTTGTGCTAGTTTATGTTTCATGAGGCTCGGGCCACATGAACGACTTCAGCTCAGGTTCAAAAGGACTCAAATTATGTTCCTGATGTACCTCCAGATGGAGGTGCATCGATGTCCTCCACATACTCTGAGACACCAGTATGTTCTCGTCCCAACAGCTTTACCACCAGTATGTACCCGTCCCAACAGCTTTACCACCAGTATGTACCAGTCCCAACAGCTTTACCACCAGTGTGTACCAGTCCCAACAGCTTTACCACCAGTATGTACCAGTCCCAACAGCTTTACCACCAGTGTGTACCAGTCCCAACAGCTTTACCACCAGTATGTACCAGTCCCAACAGCTTTACCACCAGTGTGTACCAGTCCCAACAGCTTTACCACCAGTATGTACCCGTCCCAACAGCTTTACCACCAGTGTGTACCAGTCCCAACAGCTTTACCACCAGTGTGTACCAGTCCCAACAGCTTTACTACCAGTATGTACCAGTCCCAACAGCTTTACCACCAGTGTGTACCAGTCCCAACAGCTTTACCACCAGTATGTACCAGTCCCAACAGCTTTACCACCAGTATGTACCAGTCCCAACAGCTTTACCACCAGTCCTCATTTGAATCCAAGCTGAAGTCAGATCTGTTTCCCTGCCTTGAACAAACAGCAGAGACAGGGAGTATTCACGAGAAAGTGTGCAGTTCATATCCAAATGATGAATATCAGGCTCTCACTTGGTTTCATGAGTGTTGGATACAATCAGAACACACCGTCTTCGGGGTGTGATAATACAGTGAGCTCAGCGTCAGTCTAAACTCACAGCCGATGTATTCAAGCCTGTGTGAGGGCCCCAGATGTATTTAATGCTTGTTAGTTGTGTGAAGACACTCATAAGTAACAGGAAAGGTCAAAGCTCCCGTTGGAGCCTGGGGACTCTGTGGCCTTAAGGACATCAGTCCAGTAGGTCTGTCTTTGTTTATCCCCACCTCTGGCATCCAATGTGATGCTTCAATGCCCGACACCTTCAGGGTGTTTTTGGGAATGTCATATCGATGCTCAGCTGCTCAGTCTCTGAGCCTCTTTTAGTGCGGCTCAAATTAAATCCTCCACAGGGGCATTGAAGGCGGGACACTTCATGAGTTGTATTGCAGTTAATAAAACTGTTTATTGAAAATGTTTGATCAAGCTTTGATCAAGGTCTAATACAAATATAAAGCTCAATCAATGTGGGATGATTTTTTGGAAAATTACTTTAGCATGAATACTTTTTTCTTAGCATGAATAATTATTTTCTTTTTTTTAATCTACATTTGAAAATATACTGGTTCAAATGTACTGTATGTCAATGAGTTAAAAAGTTCTACGAATTTAGGTCCTTGAAGCATAAAAGTGAATGTTCTTTTTAGCTCATTTATGAATGGCTGTTTCAAAAATAGTGATCAGGCTGAAGGAAATGTGAGCGCCATCCATTAAACACAGAAGAAATGTGAAACAGAGAGTCAAACTGAAGGGATTCTAGAATGTTGTATGCTCAAGTGAACACAACGTTTTGTAATCTTTTGGACTAACTTCACTTTAAACCAAGAGTGAACCTGGAGACTCAAAAAACATCAACATACTACTACAATAAAGATGTGTATGTTTTAGGAAAGGATTCATGCTCAAACAAAAACAAGACGGCACATTCATGATATGTCCTTACGTTTGAGGAAAACTGTAGTAATCCCGTCTTTCATTTCATCCAGTGACATCCATAAGACGCTGCTCACAGTTCAAACATTTATTGGCTTGATTTACACATTTCACAAAGTTGACCTACTTACTCTGATGTTGTGGAGTTGTTTGAGGCTGATTCACCTCTGACCTGGAGTAAGCCCGAGTGACCTCACAGCGCTGTTCAAGTGAATGTGGCGAGCGTGAAGAGGAGAGAGGCCAATCAGCTGCACAACAGTATGCTACAATAATAAAGCATTATAGTCTATGTGGTAGTAAAAGGCCTCAGAGGAAATCATCTAAACTGTGTTTTTAAATTGAGATGTTTCAACTTCTATCTTAAGCCATTTCAGAAACATTGTCCAGATGACTAACCTTTGAAACCTCCTGGACCAAAGAGAGTTTACACTGGCTAATATAGATTAAGGCGAAATGAATGTTGGAAAATATACACGTTCTACTTTCTGCTCCACAAGTTGAGCCGACTGCAACAAATCAGCAGAAAGATGGATTCTAGCAAGTTTGACAAAGCAGACCTTCTGAGGATCCATCTTGGAGGTTCTAAAGGTTCTAGTCTAGCAGCGAGCAGGCGGATGCTTCTGAAAGGTTCTAGTCTAGCAGCAAGCAGGCGGATGCTTCTAAAAGGTTCTAGTCTAGCAGCGAGCAGGCGGATGCTTCTGAAAGGTTCTAGTCTAGCAGCGAACAGGCGGATGCTTCTAAAAGGTTCTAGTCTAGCAGCAAGCAGGCGGATGCTTCTAAAAGGTTCTAGTCTAGCAGCGAGCAGGCGGATGCTTCTAAAAGGTTCTAGTCTAGCAGCGAGCAGGCGGATGCTTCTGAAAGGTTCTAGTCTAGCAGCGAGCAGGCGGATGCTTCTGAAAGGTTCTAGTCTAGCAGCGAACAGGCGGATGCTTCTAAAAGGTTCTAGTCTAGCAGCAAGCAGGCGGATGCTTCTAAAAGGTTCTAGTCTAGCAGCGAGCGGGCGGATGCTTCTGAATGGTTCTAGTCTAGCAGCGAGCGGGCGGATGCTTCTGAAAGGTTCTAGTCTAGCAGCGAACAGGCGGATGCTTCTAAAAGGTTCTAGTCTAGCAGCAAGCAGGCGGATGCTTCTGAAAGGTTCTAGTCTAGCAGCGAGCGGGCGGATGCTTCTGAAAGGTTCTAGTCTAGCAGCGAACAGGCGGATGCTTCTAAAAGGTTCTAGTCTAGCAGCAAGCAGGCGGATGCTTCTGAAAGGTTCTAGTCTAGCAGCGAGCGGGCGGATGCTTCTGAAAGGTTCTAGTCTAGCAGCGAACAGGCGGATGCTTCTAAAAGGTTCTAGTCTAGCAGCAAGCAGGCGAATGCTTCTGAAAGGTTCTAGTCTAGCAGCGAGCGGGCGGATGCTTCTGAAAGGTTCTAGTCTAGCAGCGAACAGGCGGATGCTTCTAAAAGGTTCTAGTCTAGCAGCAAGCAGGCGGATGCTTCTGAAAGGTTCTAGTCTAGCAGCGAGCGGGCGGATGCTTCTGAAAGGTTCTAGTCTAGCAGCGAACAGGCGGATGCTTCTAAAAGGTTCTAGTCTAGCAGCAAGCAGGCGGATGCTTCTGAAAGGTTCTAGTCTAGCAGCGAGCGGGCGGATGCTTCTGAAAGGTTCTAGTCTAGCAGCGAGCGGGCGGATGCTTCTGAAAGGTTCTAGTCCAGCAGCGAGCAGGCGGATGCTTCTGAAAGGTTCTAGTCTAGCAGCGAGCGGGCGGATGCTTCTGAAAGGTTCTAGTCTAGCAGCGAGCGGGCGGATGCTTCTGAAAGGTTCTAGTCTAGCAGCGAGCAGGCGGATGCTTCTGAAAGGTTCTAGTCTAGCAGCGAACAGGCGGATGCTTCTAAAAGGTTCTAGTCTAGCAGCAAGCAGGCGGATGCTTCTAAAAGGTTCTAGTCTAGCAGCGAGCAGGCGGATGCTTCTGAAAGGTTCT
>NW_027315834.1:2770377-2780377 GCF_026437365.1 Eucyclogobius newberryi
CACTCATCCAGCCCCACTAGGAGGGGTCCATGCCCACTCATCCAGCCCCACTAGGAGGGGTCCATGCCCACTCATCCAGCCCCACTAGGAGGGGTCCATGCCCACTCATCCAGCCCCACTAGGAGGGGTCCATGCCCACTCATCCAGCCCCACTAGGAGGGGTCCATGCCCACTCATCCAGCCCCACTAGGAGGGGTCCATGCCCACTCATCCAGCCCCACTCTGAGGGGTCCATGCCCACTCATCCAGCCCCACTAGGAGGGGTCCATGCCCACTCATCCAGCCCCACTAGGAGGGGTCCATGCCCACTCATCCAGCCCCACTAGGAGGGGTCCATGCCCACTCATCCAGCCCCACTAGGAGGGGTCCATGCCCACTCATCCAGCCCCACTCTGAGGGGTCCATCCCCTATTCAACAAGCCCCACTAGGAGGGGTCCATGCCCACTCATCCAGCCCCACTCTGAGAGGTCCATGCCCACTCATCCAGCCCCACTAGGAGGGGTCCATGCCCACTCATCCAGCCCCACTAGGAGGGGTCCATGCCCACTCATCCAGCCCCACTAGAAGGGGTCCATGCCCACTCATCCAGCCCCACTAGGAGGGGTCCATGCCCACTCATCCAGCCCCACTAGGAGGGGTCCATGCCCACTCATCCAGCCCCACTCTGAGGGGTCCATGCCCACTCATCCAGCCCCACTAGTAGGGGTCCATGCCCACTCATCCCACCCCACTCTGAGGGGTCCATGCCCACTCATCCAGCCCCACTAGGAGGGGTCCATGCCCACTCATCCAGCCCCACTAGGAGGGGTCCATGCCCACTCATCCAGCCCCACTCTGAGGGGTCCATGCCCACTCATCCAGCCCCACTAGGAGGGGTCCATGCCCACTCATCCAGCCCCACTCTGAGGGGTCCATGCCCACTCATCCAGCCCCACTAGGAGGGGTCCATGCCCACTCATCCAGCCCCATTAGGAGGGGTCCATGCCCACTCATCCAGCCCCACTAGGAGGGGTCCATGCCCACTCATCCAGCCCCACTAGGAGGGGTCCATGCCCACTCATCCAGCCCCACTCTGAGGGGTCCATCCCCTATTCATCCAGCCCCACTAGGAGGGGTCCATGCCCACTCATCCAGCCCCACTCTGAGGGGTCCATGCCCACTCATCCAGCCCCACTAGGAGGGGTCCATGCCCACTCATCCAGCCCCACTAGGAGGGGTCCATGCCCACTCATCCAGCCCCACTAGAAGGGGTCCATGCCCACTCATCCAGCCCCACTAGGAGGGGTCCATGCCCACTCATCCAGCCCCACTCTGAGGGGTCCATGCCCACTCATCCAGCCCCACTAGGAGGGGTCCATGCCCACTCATCCAGCCCCACTCTGAGGGGTCCATGCCCACTCATCCAGCCCCACTAGGAGGGGTCCATGCCCACTCATCCAGCCCCACTAGGAGGGGTCCATGCCCCCTCATCCAGCCCCACTAGGAGGGGTCCATGCCCACTCATCCAGCCCCACTAGGAGGGGTCCATGCCCACTCATCCAGCCCCACTCTGAGGGGTCCATGCCCACTCATCCAGCCCCACTAGTAGGGGTCCATGCCCTCTCATCCAGCCCCACTCTGAGGGGTCCATGCCCACTCATCCAGCCCCACTAGGAGGGGTCCATGCCCACTCATCCAGCCCCACTATGAGGGGTCCATGCCCACTCATCCAGCCCCACTCTGAGGGGTCCATGCCCACTCATCCAGCCCCACTAGGAGGGGTCCATGCCCACTCATCCAGCCCCACTCTGAGGGGTCCATGCCCACTCATCCAGCCCCACTAGGAGGGGTCCATGCCCACTCATCCAGCCCTACTAGAAGGGGTCCATGCCCACTCATCCAGCCCCACTAGGAGGGGTCCATGCCCACTCATCCAGCCCCACTAGGAGGGGTCCATGCCCACTCATCCAGCCCCACTCTGAGGGGTCCATGCCCACTCATCCAGCCCCACTAGGAGGGGTCCATGCCCACTCATCCAGCCCCACTAGGAGGGGTCCATGCCCACTCATCCAGCCCCACTCTGAGGGGTCCATGCCCACTCATCCAGCCCCACTCTGAGGGGTCCATGCCCACTCATCCAGCCCCACTCTGAGGGGTCCATGCCCACTCATCCAGCCCCACTCTGAGGGGTCCATGCCCACTCATCCAGCCCCACTAGGAGGGGTCCATGCCCACTCATCCAGCCCCACTAGGAGGGGTCCATGCCCACTCATCCAGCCTCACTCTGAGGGGTCCATGCCCACTCATCCAGCCCCACTCTGAGGGGTCCATGCCCACTCATCCAGCCCCACTAGGAGGGGTCCATGCCCACTCATCCAGCCCCACTAGGAGGGGTCCATGCCCACTCATCCAGCCTCACTCTGAGGGGTCCATGCCCACTCATCCAGCCCCACTCTGAGGGGTCCATGCCCACTCATCCAGCCCCACTAGGAAGGGTCCATGCCCACTCATCCAGCCCCACTAGGAGGGGTCCATGCCCACTCATCCAGCCCCACTAGAAGGGGTCCATGCCCACTCATCCAGCCCCACTAGGAGGGGTCCATGCCCACTCATCCAGCCCCACTAGGAGGGGTCCATGCCCACTCATCCAGCCCCACTAGGAGGGGTCCATGCCCACTCATCCAGCCCCACTCTGAGGGGTTCATGCCCACTCATCCAGCCCCACTAGGAGGGGTCCATGCTCACTCATCCAGCCCCACTCTGAGGGGTTCATGCCCACTCATCCAGCCCCACTAGGAGGGGTCCATGCCCACTCATCCAGCCCCACTAGGAGGGGTCCATGCCCACTCATCCAGCCCCACTCTGAGGGGTCCATGCCCACTCATCCAGCCCCACTCTGAGGGGTCCATGCCCACTCATCCAGCCCCACTCTGAGGGGTCCATGCCCACTCATCCAGCCCCACTAGGAGGGGTCCATGCCCACTCATCCAGCCCCACTAGGAGGGGTCCATGCCCACTCATCCAGCCTCACTCTGAGGGGTCCATGCCCACTCATCCAGCCCCACTCTGAGGGGTCCATGCCCACTCATCCAGCCCCACTAGGAGGGGTCCATGCCCACTCATCCAGCCCCACTTGGAGGGGTCCATGCCCACTCATCCAGCCCCACTAGGAGGGGTCCATGCCCACTCATCCAGCCTCACTCTGAGGGGTCCATGCCCACTCATCCAGCCCCACTCTGAGGGGTCCATGCCCACTCATCCAGCCCCACTAGGAGGGGTCCGTTTTCTGATTCTGATTGTAATGACCGGGAAATGAAAAGGGCCCGACATGTGGTTGTTCAGTCGCTCATGGTTAAACACAAGAGGCTGTTTCAGGAAGTGGAGTGAGGCAGGATCACATACATGTTATTGAACCCTGTTGATGTGAGTTAGAGGGGCCGCTCTGATGTTACAGGAGCTGTGGGGCCGCTCTGATGTTACAGGAGCTGTGGGGCCGCTCTGATGTTACAGGAGCTGTGGGGCCGCTCTGATGTTACAGGAGCTGTGGGGCCGCTCTGATGTTACAGGAGCTGTGGGGCCGCTCTGATGTTACAGGAGCTGTGGGGCCGCTCTGATGTTACAGGAGCTGTGGGGCCGCTCTGATGTTACAGGAGCTGTGGGGCCGCTCTGATGTTACAGGAGCTGTGGGCCGCTCTGATGGGGCCGCTCTGATGGGGCCGCTCTGATGTTACAGGAGCTGTGGGGCTCCTGTAATGGCAGAAAATGGGTCATGTCATGTCATTCTAATGTTGTTTTAGGCCATGACATGTCACAGAATTAACATCTTTGTTGTTCTCCTGTGTGCAGATGGGATAAGAATATGAGGTCCTGATTATACTGAATATCTACTGTCCGGCGCCTCTTAATCATCAATTAATGCGTCAGGACCGGATTCAGTGTGGAAATGGTCTTTGATTAAACCTCTGAAGAGAGAGCTGGAACCGTCACAAACGTGATAGTCTGGTCTATCTCTTTTTGAGCTGATTTGGGTTGTGATTATGTCATGTTTGTTACCACCTATAAAAGGTGTACTTTGTAACTTGTAAAGTTAGGTAGGGACAGAACGACCTTGTCTTAGGGAAAGTGAGGGTGTTTATCCACTGTGCACGTGAATAAACTTCCACCTTTGGAGAGAGACCGAGAGACTCTGTTTCTGCTTCAAGTCATTGCCTGGTTACTCTTTACTTGATCATTGTTTACAGGAAACTGCCGTAACAATTTTGGCGTCACGAACAGGAGTACATGTTAAAGGAGATCGATGCCCAGAAATTGACCCACCTCCTCTATCACTTTTGCTACAAAGTGGCTGCCATTGTCACTTGAAATTTTTTCAGGAACGCCCCAGCCTGGGGGCCGTCAATTCACATGATTCAATCTACTCGATACACGAACAAAAGAAAAACATACTTAGGGAGTTGTTTCGAGCTAAACTAATAAAAGGGTTAAAAGATCTTCCTCTTTTTCCTCCTCTTCCTTCACTTCCTCCTCCTCCTCCTCTCCCCCTCCTCACCTCCTCCTCCTCTTCTTCCCCCTCTCACCTCCTCCTCTCACCTCCTCTTCCTCCCTCTCCTCTTCTTCCTCCTCTTCCGCCTCCTCACCTCCTCTTCCTTCTCTTCCCCCTCTCACCTCCTCCTCTCACCTCCTCTTCCTCCTCTTCCCCCTCTCACCTCCTCCTCTCACCTCCTCTTCCTCCTCCTCTTCCCCCTCTCTCCTCCTCTCACCTCCTCTTCCTCCTCCTCTTCCCCCTCTCACCTCCCCCTCTCACCTCCTCCTCTCACCTCCTCTTCCTCCTCCTCTTCCCCCTCTCACCTCCTCCTCTCACCTCCTCTTCCTCCTCCTCTTCCCTCTCTCACCTCCCCCTCCTCCTCTCATCTCCTCTTCCTCCTCCTCTTCCCCCTCTCACCTCCCCCTCTCACCTCCTCCTCTCACCTCCTCTTCCTCCTCCTCTTCCCCCTCTCACCTCCTCCTCCTCTTCCTCCTCTTCCCCCTCTCACCTCCTGCTCTCACCTCCTCTTCCTCCTCCTCTTCCCCCTCTCACCTCCCCCTCTCACCTCATCCTCTCACCTCCTCTTCCTCCTCCTCTTCCCCCTCACCTCCTCCTCTCACCTCCTCTTCCTCCTCCTCTTCCACCTCTCACCTCCTCCTCTCATCTCCTCTTCCTCCTCCTCTTCCCCCTCTCACCTCCTCTTCCCCCTCTCACCTCCCCCTCTCACCTCCTCTTCCTCCTCCTCTTCCCCCTCTCACCTCCTCCTCTCACCTCCTCTTCCTCCTCCTCTTCCTCCTCTTCCCCCTCTCACCTCCCCCTCTCACCTGCCCCTCTCACCTCCTCTTCCCCCTCTCACCTCCTCCTCTCACCTCCTCTTCCTCCTCCTCTTCCCCCTCTCACCTCCCCCTCTCACCTCCTCCTCTCACCTCCTCTTCCTCCTCCTCTTCCCCCTCTCACCTCCCCCTCTCACCTCCCCCTCTCACCTCCTCTCACCTCCTCTTCCTCCTCCTCTTCCCCCTCTCACCTCCCCCTCTCACCTCCTCTTCCCCCTCTCACCTCCTCTTCCTCCTCCTCTTCCCCCTCTCACCTCCTCCTCTTCCTCCTCCTCTTCCCCCTCTCACCTCCCCCTCTCACCTCCTCTCATCTCCTCTTCCTCCTCCTCTTCCCCCTCTCACCTCCCCCTCTCACCTCCTCTTTCCCCTCTCACCTCCCCCTCTCACCTCCTCTTCCTCCTCCTCTTCCCCCTCTCACCTCCTCTTCCTCCTCCTCTTCCCCCTCTCACCTCCTCCTCTCACCTCCCCCTCTCACCTCCTCCTCTCACCTCCTCTTCCTCCTCCTCTTCCCCGTCTCACCTCCTCCTCTCACCTCCTCTTCCTCCTCCTCTTCCCCGTCTCACCTCCTCCTCTCACCTCCTCTTCCTCCTCCTCTTCCCCCTCTCACCTCCCCCTCTCACCTCCTCTTCTTCCTCCTCTTCCCCCTCTCACCTCCCCCTCTCACCTCCCCCTCTCACCTCCTCTTCCTCCTCCTCTTCCCCCTCTCACATCCTCCTCTCACCTCCTCTTCCCCCTCTCACCTCCCCCTCTCACCTCCTCCTCTCACCTCCTCTTCCTCCTCTTCCCCCGCTCACCTCCCCCTCTCACCTCCTCCTCTCACCTCCTCTTCCCCCTCTCACCTCCTCCTCTCACCTCCTCTCACCTCCTCTTCCTCCTCTTCCCCCTCTCACCTCCCCCTCTCACCTCCTCCTCTTCCTCCTCCTCTTCCCCCTCTCACCTCCCCCTCTCACCTCCTCCTCTTCCTCCTCCTCTTCCCCCTCTCACCTCCTCCTCTCACCTCCTCTTCCTCCTCCTCTGCTGCAGGTGGACTACCGCACTGAGGATGGCACAGCTAACGCCGGCTCGGACTATGAGTTTGCGGAGGGCACGCTGCTGTTCAAGCCCGGCGAGACCCTCAAAGGTAACGGGACATCACACTGTCCCGCTGCGAAGGGCGACTCTGAGCTGTGGTATTTTGTAGTTTAGTTTAATTTATTGTCTGAAGTAATGTAAAGTTTCAGTCAACCAGAAAAAGTATATTTTGTTCAAATGTTTGCTTGGTGGACATTTCATCACATCTTGTATTTAGTCTCTAATCGTCCCTTCTTTGTATTTGTTTTTATTATCAGATTTTATCAGATTTTTTCTGTCATTACTTTGATAGTTCATAATACTTCATAGTTTGAGTCATAACTAATTACTTTTGAGTTATTCAGCCAAAATGTTTCATTGAAAAAGTGTGATGATAAAATGAAGCGTGTTTGTGGTTTTGCGTGTGTCCGGACAGAGATCACCGTGGGAGTCATCGACGACGACATCTTTGAAGAGGACGAGTACTTCTACGTCCACCTCAGTAACCCGCGTGTGGTTGGATACCCTGAAATAGGCTCCGCCCGCCTGGACGCCAGTGCCACACCCAAAGCCATCCTGGGCAAAAACCCCACGGCCACAGTGACCATCTATGACGACGACCACGCAGGTACAGCTCGGTTCAAGCCGCTTGTAAATGGCTTCGCTAGGAGCTGGGCTAGCAACGCAAACTGCTAAACACGCTACAGACTGCAGAGGATCTTATGGTTTTCTTTGTGTGAAACTCCAACATGACATGTACATGGACATACTGTGCTAAATACTGTTTCCATTTTAAGTCCCACTCGCAATGACAAACGCAGTCAATATATTTGTCCATCCACCAGAGGGCGCTGTAGAGCGTGGTATTTCTGATCCAGAGCTGCTGGGGGTAAATGCAGCCACGAAAGACCAGCGTCATTTGATTGAAAATACTCATGTTTCACCCACGGGATTCACAGCATGTGCAAAAGCAGCATTTATTATTCAAGAATTGCATAAAAAGAACTGTTGTTTTGGCTCATTACAAAAGTCATGTCATTTTTCAGCCAGCACTTTATATTATATTTATAGTACAGAATAATTATCCTTTTATTTCTTTTCTTTTCTCTTTTTTTTGACATGAGAAAAAATATCAAAAGGAAGATAAATCTTATGTACTGTTCAACAACGGGATTTCAAATACAAATTGAATTCCCCCACCCTCACCCATCACCCGGGAGCATTGTCCTGTCATTGGTGGACACGTTGGCGGACACGTTGTTTATTAAATTGCTATACAAATTTGAAAAAATGAACGGATTGTTTAGCAGTACTGCTATTATACAAGTGAAAATCATTAATCTGAACCCTGCATTGGTGGACACATTTGCGGACACGTTGGTGGACACATCGGTGGACACCTTGGTGGACACATTGGTGGACACTCTGGTGGACACATTGGTGGACACATTGGTGGACACTCTGGTGGACACATTGGCGGACACGTTGGTGGACACATTGGCGGACACATTGGCGGACACGTTGGTGGACACATTGGCGGACACATTGGCGGACACGTTGGTGGACACATTGGTGGACACATTGGCGGACACGTTGGTGGACACGTTGGTGGACACATTGGCGGACACATTGGCGGACACGTTGGTGGACACATTGGTGGACACATTGGCGGACACGTTGGTGGACACGTTGGTGGACACATTGGCGGACACATTGGCAGACACGTTGGTGGACACATTGGTGGACACATTGGTGGACACATTGGCGGACACGTTGGTGGACACGTTGGTGGACACATTGGCGGACACATTGGCAGACACGTTGGTGGACACATTAGTGGACACATTGGTGGACACATTGGTGGACACATTGGCGGACACGTTGGTGGACACGTTGGTGGACACATTGGCGGACACATTGGCAGACACGTTGGTGGACACATTAGTGGACACATTGGTGGACACATTGGTGGACACATTGGTGGACACATTGGCGGACACAATTCTGCCCGTTCATCCGCTGTGTCTTGTGTTAAATAGTTCTTCTTTTACTAGTGTGCGTTTAAGTGTGTCTCCTGGCTGAGAGGGGCTGGTTGCCGGGGCAATGGGGGAGGGGCTTTAAGTGTGTTTCCTGGTTGAGAGGGGCTGGTTGCCGGGGCAATGGGGGAGGGGCTTCCATGCTCTCGGACAGTCCGCTCCAGTCTGAGGGTGTTTAACAGACTCTGTGGAAGCAGAAAGGAGAAGTTGCCCCAAAGTATTTAAAAAAAGCCTGAATTATGCATAAGATATAAAACCTTTAACGCTCTGCTGGGCGTGATTGTAATCAGTCATCACAACGTTGAAAAGGTTATTGTTGAAAGTTTATGATTTTAGTTCCGTGGTGGGCACAAAGTGAAGGTTCTCTCGCTCTCCACCGGGATGGACACCTGCCTCGGGGGAATTTCAATCAGTTCAATTAAAATCAAACCAGAAGCAAAAAGAATTGAAGACTGAATAAATAAATAAATAAATACACAAATTGAGCACAAACCGTAATGAGTGACGTGTAAAATAACATTGATTCTTATGATTCTGTCGGTTCCAGGCATTTTCACCTTCGAAGGGCCCAGTCAGCGGGTGAGCGAGAGCGTGGGGATCATGGAGGTCAAGGTGCTGCGGACGTCAGGGGCCCGGGGTCTGGTGGCGGTCCCCTACAGGACGCTGGACGGCACTGCCAAAGGAGGAGAGGACTACGAGCTGGTCGCGGGGAAGCTGGAGTTCCAAAACGACGAGACCATGTGAGTAAAAGGGGCGGTTGAACCTACATTTCGTCTTTTGTTGCTTTGAAGCTTCAATACATCGTTGTGGCACTCATTGTTTTGAAATGCTAAAAAACTCTCTCAGCAACGAGCATTAGGCCACGGCGGGTGCGTACGGGGGAGCACGGCGCGCCTTGTTCGCCTGTGCGGTAGATCATGGCGCGCCGTGGCCCGTGCGCTTTTTTGCGGCAAGACGCGGAGCAGCAAATGATCAAGAGATTTGGCTCTAGTAACGTGCTACGCACTGACCAGAAGAAGGAGCAACACAAACCCTGCATGAGGTTTCAGCCAATCACAGAAGACGTGAGATTCTCACTGAGACAAAAGGGCGTGTCCTGCTTCTGTCAGTCTGACATGTCTAAGGTTTAACTCAGGCAAGTGACAATTACAGGTTTTGAAGAAACATGAGTTTCTCACTCTCTCGTCCTCTTGAGACCATCTCAATGTGGTCATCTCACAGTTTGGGTTGAATGTGATGGTCCTAGGGCCCCTAGGGCCCCTGGACCATGTGGATTGAGTAAACAAACATGCGTGACAGGTGACATCATACATTATTTGGAGAGTTCATAACTTCTAAATATAAACATATCAAAGGATGTTCAGGATGTTCACTCGAGGTGAAGCAGGTCCATCAAGATACTATCGTTTTATCAACGCCTACAATTTTAGAATTTTAGGGGGGGGGGGGGTCCAGAGAGAGACGTAAAAAATTACGTCTTTTAAGCTTCAACCTATTTTGAGAAGATCCCTAATATACAGGAGCATGGCCTGGAGAAGAGTGTGGGACACATAGAGGGAAAAGGAAGAAGATGCAG
>NW_027315834.1:2785377-2812877 GCF_026437365.1 Eucyclogobius newberryi
GTGTCAGATTTGAATCAGTTGTTGAACCCTTTGCCATAAACCTATTTCAAGTGAAATTAATTAATTTGGCGCGACAGCGCCCCCTACAGAGTGACATAAAATGTTAAATGGAGGGCAACATTTTTAATTTTTCGATATTTTATGAAATTTAGCACAAAATTCCATTGTGGCGTTCCGATCAAAAAAGTCAATGAGACCCATGTCATATTTGTTACGGCGTAGCCGTAGCGATGACAGAAACCTCACCAGATCTATATTTTCTATTTATTTTCATACAGCACTTTCTAAAAGTCTTTTTTTCCAGTAAGTTGATATATTGAAACATTCAACTTAAAAATGTATCAATCTTTTTGACATATTTCCTGTTTGAATTGGTGAATTTGGTGCTTTAACTGACAAAAATAGACTTGGTTATATAATCGTTCTCATGCAGTCATAACACTTTGATCTTTGTAAGATCTCTGAGGCTAAGCAGGGCTGGGCCTGGTTAGCACTTGGATGGGAGACACTGTGGACATCAGGGGCCACGGGGTCCACAGGGGCAGCAGGGTCCACAGGGGAAGCAGGGGCCACGGGTTACACAGGGGTCATGGGGTCCACAGGGGAAGCAGGGGCCGCAAGGGCTACAGGGACCGCAGGGGCTCCAGTGAAAACTGTTGTGTTCTTCAGTGACTGGTGGTGCAGATTTTCAGCTGTGGCTACAATAGCGCCACCCTCGGCTGTGGAGTGAGTGAATAGTGATGTCACACACTTATTATGGGCCTAAATCTACATTTCAACTATATTAATTTTCACTGCTCCTATTTGTCATGACATGTACATTTGACATGTACATTTGACATGTACATTTGACATGTACATTCGACATGTACATTTGACATGTACATTTGACATGTACATTCAAATTTATTCAATAATATTCATTCAATCAATTTATTTTGCTTTTTAATCAGTTTTTGTCTTCCAAACATTTTTGCTTTAGACTTTTTCAAGTAAACCAAGGATTTTAAGAACATTTTTCCAGTTGTAACGACACATCTAACGCCAGCGACATGTCCGGGAGAAGAAGGGAGAAAGACTGTGAACGCTGTCGGAAATATCAACAAGAAATTAATGAGTTGAAAACATGGATATTTGTTTTGGAATCTGAAAAAGTTCTTCACGATACCATTCCTGTGTCAACCGATGGTAAGAAGAGCACACTTTTTAAAAGAAAAACTGCTACTTTCAACCTAAACCGCAGTGACTCTGTGTCGTTTCCAAAACTGTCTAAAAAACAGAAAGACCAGGCTGTTTCTTGGAACAAACTTGGAGCAAAGCCTAAAAGATACAAAGATAACGTGAAGTCACCTAAAATACAGCTCACAAACAGATTTTTACCACTTTCAGAGATGGAATTAAATGAAAAAAGGAAAGATGACATGGCCAAAATACAGCGAGGAGGATCTGTGCCAGGAGCCAAGGTCACGCAGATTGTTTTAGTTGGGGACGGCGCGATAAATCACGTGACGCATGAAAAGATAAACACACATTCTTTTCCAAGCGCCACTGTTTCTGAGATAACGTCACTCCTTCCAAATATTATGGCTAAGCATGGAGGAGCTAAACAGCTGATTGTGCACGTGGGTGCAGTGGACATGCGGCGGGAACAGACTAAAGTTTTGAAAAAAGACTTCTTGAAGTTATTCGACGTGCTTGATAAAATGTAAATCAAAACTTTCATAAGTGGACCTCTTCCAAACATCGACAGGAGGATAAACAAGTTTAGCCGGCTTCTTCAGCTGAACACATGGCTGTCCAAAGAGTGTTCCCCGAGAGGACTACACTACATTGAGAACTTCTATCTATTCTGGAAACGAGAGGACCTGTTTAAGAGAAATGGCCCCCACCTATGCAGAGGTGGAGTGAGGGTGCTGACAGAGAACTTGCTCCACGCTCTGAGGCATTGGACTGGGCCTGGACAGGGTCCTGAGCAGATAGTTAGAGAAGAGAGGAATGAGAGAAGAATTCCTGCTCCATCAGCCAGAGACCGAGCCAATGTTTCAACATCAAAAGCACCACAACCTCAGCCTCCACCAAAGGATTCATCAGCAGCTGCTCCACCACCACCAGCAAAGGATTCAGCTCCAGCTGCTCCACATTCACCTCCACCGCCTCCAGCAAAGGAACAATCTTCAAAGGCCTTGGACCCATCTGTGACAAGCTCAACAACATCCCTGTCATCGCCCCTGCCTTCACACCAGCCCTGGGTTCCCCCTGCAACATCTACTCCCACTAAAGATTCATCATTCTCCTTCTCATCTCCACTCTCACCCATGGGCCTTCCCAGCCATTTTGAAAGTGATCAAATCAGGCATTAAGATGGCTCCACTCACGCCCAATATAGCAAGGGCTATGTCAATACTTATCAACTCTTCCCTGCACAAGCCGACTACACCAACAAAAGCCCCACCACCCATCCCCCCTCGCCTCTCACCTGGTCCCAAACTCTCCTTGGCTACAAAAGCCCCACCACCCATCCAACCTCGCCTTTCACCTGGTATCTCCCATAGCTAGGATGCACTGGGTCTCAGCGTTGCCGGGACTTATTGTCACATTAAAAATCAAACCAACCCGGGGCCCTATGCAAAAAGAGCCCCCCCTAGTGCTATTTCTGTAGTCACATCATCACACAGATGGAAAAACAAAATGCGAGTCAGGCCCAATCTGAGAAATGTGATTCATATTCCCTGTGAAAAGATAAAGCCCAGTCCCACTGAAACTAGTCTGAAACTTGCTGTGCTAAATGTCAGATCCTTATGTAACAAATCTCTCTTAATTAATCATTTTATTTCTTCTTATAATCTTGATTTTATGTTTTTAATTGAAACATGGCTTGACAAAAACACAGGAAATGTAGTTCTGATAGAATCTGCTCCACCCAACTTTAAGTTTGAATCTGAAACACGAGAAAACAAAAAAGGGGGTGGAGTCTGTGCTGTCTTTAGAGATGAAATAATTACCCGCAGGTTGTCTTTTGGGGTGTTTTCATAATTTGAGTATGTATCCTTTAAAATGGAGCTAAAACGGTCTCCATCCATTCTCTTCATTGTTTTATACAAGCCTCCCCAGCACTGCCAAAGTTTTATTGATGATTTTACTGAGATGCTTTCAGTCGTATGCAGAGACTTTGATGGTTTGGTCATTACAGGTGATTCCAATGTGCATGTTGATAATATTTGTGATAGAAACGCAAAAGAGTTTGATGCTGTCCTTGAAACCTTCAGTCTTACTCAGCATGTGAGAGGCCCCACCCACAGCAAAGGACACACTCTAGATCTCATAATTACAAAGGGGGTAAATATTTCAAATGTTAATGTGATCGATGTTGCTCTGTCTGATCATTTCTGTGTCTTCTTTGACCTGTCTGTTTCTCCCAAACCTCCGGTTGGTCCTGCAGTTGTTCAGAGGAGACACATAAGTGATGGCACAGGTGCACTGTTTATGGAAATGATAAACTTTGAAAATGTCTCATGTTCTAATGTAAATGATTTGTTGAACTCTGTTACATCTAGTGTTTTGAATGTTCTGGACACCATCGCCCCTATAAAGGCTAAAATGGTTAAAAATAAGCAGAAGGCGCCGTGGAGAAATGATGATTCGGTCAGGGCACAGAAAAGGGAGTGCCGCAGGGCCCAACGGAAATGGCGCAAGTCAAAGCTCCAGGTTCAAAAAGAGATTTACAAAGAGAAGCTGAACATGTACAACCTAATCTTACGTAGAACTAGGGAAATATATTTTTCTGAAATTATTGGAAGCTGCAGTAACAACTCGCGTGTCCTGTTTGCCACAGTAAACAGATTAACAAACCCTCCAGCTCAGCTGCCGTTAGAACTCATTTCCACATCCAAGTGTAATGAGTTTGCATTATTCTTTAATGACAAAGTTCAGGGCATTAAAAATGCTATAAATCCCACAATGCAAAAAATTACCCTAAAACCACAAAGACACTTAACTAGAGGTGGAGTGGAGCTAACTCACTTTGCACCAGTAACTGACAAAACTGTCCATGAGATCATAACCAGTCTGAGTTCATCTACATGCTGCCTCGATGTGTTACCCACCAGATTTCTAAAGTCTGTGCTGAACAGTTTGTTAGCACCATTAACTCACATAGTTAACATGTCACTTCAATCTGGAACATTCCCAATGTCTTTGAAAACTGCGGTCATAAAGCCTCTCCTAAAGAAGAGCAGTCTTGATGCCGCAGTACTGAGTCATTACCGGCCCATCTCTAATCTGCCATTTTGGGGCAAAGTCCTTGAAAAGGTTGTTTACCAACAGCTCACATATTTCCTCTTAATAAACAACTCATTTAATGTTTTTCAGTCAGGTTTTAGACCTCATCACAGCACTGAGACTGCTCTTGTCAAGGTGACAAATGACATCCGCCTGAACACTGACACAGGCAAAGCCTCAGTCTTAATTCTGTTAGATCTGAGTGCTGCTTTTGACACTGTCGATCATGGGGTCCTCTTACAGAGACTAGAGGACTGGGTGGGCATCACTGGCACTGCCCTAAACTGGTTAAGGTCCTATCTGGAAGACAGGAAGTACTTTGTTGAAATTGGTAGCTGTGTCTCAGACCACATGACCCTGACCTGTGGAGTGCCCCAAGGGTCAGTCCTGGGTCCCCTTCTGTTCAACCTCTACATGCTGCCGTTAGGTCAGTTGATACGCAGTGAAAATGTGTCCTATCACAATTATGCAGACGACACTCAGATCTATGTTTCACTATCGGCAGGTGACTATGGACCAGTAGATTCACTCTGTCACTGCATCCAACAGATCAGTTTGTGGAGGCAAAACAACTTTCTCCAGCTGAACTCAGACAAGACTGAAATAATCGTTTTTGGCCCACAGAAACAAAGAGAAAGTGTTAGTGGTCACCTCCAGAGTCTCGCTCTAAAACCTACAAACCAAATTAGAAATCTGGGGGTAATAATGGACTCAGACTTGAACTTTAACAGCCACGTCAAATCAATAACATCAGCAGCTTTTTACCATCTAAAAAACATTGCCAAAATCAAAAATATAGTGTCAAAACCAGATTTAGAGAGACTTATCCATGCGTTTGTCTCCAGTAGATTAGACTACTGTAACGGCCTGCTCACTGGTCTCTTCAAACGAGCTGTAAAACAGCTGCAGTACATCCAGAACGCTGCTGCTCGGGTCCTGACCAGAACCAGGAAGTACCATCACATTAGTCCTGTTCTCAGGTCTCTGCACTGCCCCCTGTGGCTCAGAGAAGATACTTTAAAGCAGCTCTGCTTGTGTACAAGTCTCTCCATGGCCTAGCACCAAAGTACATCTTGGATATAAGATAAGATAAGATAATCCTTTATTGTCCCACATGGGGAAATTCCATTGATGCAACGCAGGTAGATACAGAGATAGATACAGAAGAAAAGAACAAATAACTTATAGGAAGTTTGAAAAACACGTTAGTGCCATATGAACCATCTCGGACTCTGAGGACCTCAGGGACCGGCCTCCTGCTGGTGTCCAGAGTCAGGACAAAACATGGGGAATCTGCGTTTCAGTTTTATGCAGCTAAAATCTGGAACAGTCTTCCTGAAGATGTGAGACAGGCTTCTACTCTGACAATGTTCAAATCTAAGCTAAAAACAGTTTTGTTTAGCTGCGCATATGACTGAAAGGATTTTTTCTTTGCACTCTTCTCTTTTGTTTGTGATTTTATTAGTTTAGACAATCAGTTGGATTGATAATTTTTAATTCAGTTAATTGTATTGTATTTCTGTTTCTGTAATTTCTTTGTGATTTGAAAGCATTTTTTCTGCTGTGTGAAGCACTTTGAATTGCCTTGTGTATGAAATGTGCTCTACAAATAAACTTGCCTTGCCTTGCCTTACATTCGACATGTACATTTGACATGTACATTTGACATGTACATTTGACATGTACATTTGACATGATTGGCCTGTAGAATGTGGTGATGTCAAACCCAGATATTCCATAAGTATAAAATGCTTTGTGTGGTTCATATGTGAGCCCAGACTGTCTGAACATGTCACAGTCACCAGACTCCGCCTCCACTCGCCTCTGTGGGAGCGTGTGCAGCGTGACCCATGCTTCCAGTGACACGCCCTGCTGTAAGCAATTTCCCAGTAAAAGAATAGATATATAGACACTTTATTGTCGGATTCAAGATCTGAAATGTGTCTTGCACTGAACACCAGCTCCTTCACATGATAATAATAATCTAAACACAATGACATTACACATAGAACATGTGGGACATCCAACAAAACCTGTCTACTCACATTAAGACATTGATGTTTGTGTTGTAGCTGATGCTCCAGGTTTAGCTTTAGGACTGAGACACAGGCCCCACCCACATGGAAACAGCTTATTATGTAGACCATGGCTGGGGTCAGAAATGATGTTGGCTAATCGCATTGTGTGGTCATAGAACGAGGTCTCAGACAGTTTGGACAGTTTGTCCACGATCACAGCGTGTGCGGTCGTCACAACTTCAGCCAGGCTTTAGTTTTTTTTTCATTGGTCAATCCCCTTCAGTGCCACAACAACCAGTCAGAAAGCTTGGAGTGTTCAGCATCAGCCAGCCAATCAGAGAGCAGACTCTGCCACTCTCTCCTGCGCTGCATTAAAGGCGTAATGGACGATTTGTCACTCCTCCCTGCGGATCTACACAACAGCCTCGCGGCTACACGTGCGTTTGTTTATTAGAGCGACGGATCGCATCACATATCTCGTCTCCGTAGATTTCTGTCTCTTTTGAGCTCGAACTGTCTTTCTCTGTCTTAATTTTGTCCCGTACACTGAGGGAACTATATTATGATAGATCCATGCGCTTAGACACAGGGAAACGTGCTGCTCTCCTGGGGACGAGCCGCACGAGGCTGCAGGTGAGCGGTAGGTGTGTCCTCTTATATGTGATACGTGGCTGGACTAATCGGCCGTCCACGCCACGAGGAAATGAGACTCAGGTTTGAGCCAAAATATTGTCCATTACGCCTTTAATTGCTGATCACATTCACCTGGCCTGCCCCACCTCAGTATATGGACCGGTCAGATTGTCTAGTGTGTTTCCCTAGCTTCCAGCGCCTGTTATTCTGATTCTGATCCTGCCTATTCGTGTTCTGCTATGCGAGTCACTTCCTCGTTTGATCTCTGCTGGTAATTAAAACCCTATTTCTACACCTGAACTGTTTCCTGTGTCGTGCTATCGGCCGTTTTGTGACACCTGACAGCGGAGTGGTGCTAGAGTCTTTCAAAACGTGCATTTGAAAGTTTATTTCTCATTGGCTTCACAAGCGTCACCAGTGAGACATTGGCACATTGGGACATTGGCACATTGGGACATTGGCACATTGGGACATTGGCACATTGGGACATTGGGACATTGGCACATTGGCACATTGGGACATTGGGACATTGGGACATTGGCACATTGGGACATTGGCACATTGGGACATTGGGACATTGGCACATTGGCACATTGGGACATTGGGACATTGGCACATTGGGACATTGGCACATTGGGACATTGGCACATTGGGACATTGGCACATTGGGACATTGGCACATTGGGACATTGGCACATTGGGACATTGGGACATTGGCACATTGGCACATTGGGACATTGGGACATTGGCACATTGGCACATTGGGACATTGGGACATTGGCACATTGGCACATTGGCACATTGGGACATTGGGACATTGGGACATTGGGATTGTACTGAGGAGATGAGACCTTTGAGAAATGCGTTACTGATTTGAAAAACTAGATTACATGGGTGCACAAAACTAAGCCGTCACATTCCTTGTTACTCTGGTCATTTGTCAAAGTGCATGTCGTGATGAGAGCGGGTGGGCACGGGGTACGGCACGGGGTACGGTCATGCCACAGAGTCACTGCTGCCCCCTGTGGCCCCACATTTCAATAATACTACATAGTTAGTCAAACCTTGTGTGTATCTGAGTCACTTCTCTCGACACCTGCCATATGCACTTTGCTCATCGATGAAATGTGCCCCGACCGTGCCCGGCCTAAACACCATCTATTTTTAAACACTGCTCAGAGTCTCTGTGCGGTTATCACGCTCAGCGCTGCTCGGCGCAATAAAGCTGGATTATTTAAGGGCAGACCAAGGTCTACAACTCATCAGGCTCACGGCAAAAGCAAGGTGGAAGGATGAAGAGGGGAGGAGCAGAGGAGGAAGAGGAGAGGAGCAGAGGATGAAGAGGGGAGGGGCGGAGGAGGGAGAGGAGCAGAGGATGAAGAGGAGAGGGGCGGAGGAGGAAGAGGAGAGGAGCAGAGGATGAAGAGGAGAGGGGCAGAGGAGGAAGAGGAGAGGGGCAGAGGCGGAAGAGGAGAGGAGCAGAGGATGAAGAGGAGAGGAGCAGAGGAGGAAGAGGAGCAGAGGAGGAAGAGGAGAGGGGCAGAAGCGGAAGAGGAGAGGAGCAGAGGATGAAGAGGAGAGGAGCAGAGGATGAAGAGGAGAGGGGCAGAGGAGGAAGAGGAGAGGGGCAGAGGCGGAAGAGGAGAGGAGCAGAGGATGAAGAGGAGAGGGGCAGAGGCGGAAGAGGAGAGGAGCAGAGGATGAAGAGGAGAGGAGCAGAGGAGGAAGAGGAGCAGAGGAGGAAGAGGAGAGGGGCGGAGGAGGAAGAGGAGAGGAGCAGAGGATGAAGAGGAGAGGAGCAGAGGAGGAAGAGGAGCAGAGGAGGAAGAGGAGAGGGGCAGAAGCGGAAGAGGAGAGGAGCAGAGGAGGAAGAGGAGCAGAGGATGAAGAGGAGAGGAACAGAGGATGAAGAGGAGAGGAGCAGAGGAGGAAGAGGAGCAGAGGATGAAGAGGAGAGGAGCAGAGGAGGAAGAGGAGCAGAGGATGAAGAGGAGAGGAACAGAGGATGAAGAGGAGAGGAGCAGAGGAGGAAGAGGAGCGGGGCGGAGGAGGGAGAGGAGCAGAGGATGTTTCAGTGGTTTCAGGACAAGCCTCAGGAGAACAACAGACGTGAAGGTGACGAGAGATGGAAACTCACAGGGTCCGAGAGCAAAATGACTCTTATTCAGCTGCAAAACTGTTCAAGTCAAGAATGTTATGAAATACTCGGGCTGGCTCCAGTGAAACATCTGAAGAGGCTGACCAATAGGAAGAGTGCAAGTGTTGTCATATATGTTTATTGCTCAAATATTGACCATTGTGTTCATTGTATGGTTGCTATGTAGCAGTTATGGAAATACCTTTTATGAGGATGCAAAATGACTAAATATTGGCAAAAATACATGAAGTAGCTGCCCCGCTCCCCCTGAGTATACTGATCTTTTGTAGTGCTCCGCAAGGGAGGTCAAGCTTGTTAATTAAAACATCCTCTCTCCTCCTCATGGGCCATTTTATGTTCCGTCCCATAAATTGTAACACCACTGACTGTTTTTGATTGTCTAATATATTGGAGGGGACCAAGCACAGCCCTGTGGTGCTGACGTCTGTAGTCATGAAGTCATTTGAGTGCCTGGTCTTGCCCCACCTCAAGTCCTTCACCTCCCCCCTGCTGGACACCCTGCTGGACACCCTGCTGGACACCCTGCTGGACACCCTGCTGGACCCCCTGCAGATCACCTACAGAGCCAACAGGTCTGTGGACGACACCATCAACCTGGCACTCCACTTCACCTGCAGCACCTGGACTCCCCGGGAGCCTACGGCAGGATCCTGTTTGTGGACTTCAGCTCTGCATCAACACCACCTCCTGCTCTGCTCCAGGACAAGCTCTCCCAGCTCAGCGTGCCTGACTCCTCCTGCAGGGGGAGCACTGACTCCTCCTGCAGGTGGATCACTGACTTCCTGACGGATCAGAGGCAGTGTGTGCGGCTGGGGAAGACTGTCTCAAACATTGGGACTGGGATCAGTGCAGGAGCTCCACAGGGCTGTGTACTTTCTCCTCTGCTCTTCTCCCTGTACACAAACTGCTGCACCTCCAGCCATGACTCCGTAAAACTGATCAAGTTTGCAGACGACACCACCCTCATCGGGCTCATCTCGGGGGGAGGAGTCTGACCACAGGAGGTGGAGCGGCTGGTGTCCTGGTGCAGCTGTAACAACCTGGAGTTCAATGCCCAGAAGACAGTGGAGATGATTGTGGACTTCAGGAAAGTCACAGCCCCCCAGTCACCATCTCAGACTTCCCCATCTACACTGTGGACTCCCTCCACTTCCTCTGCATCATCATCACCAGGACCTCAAGTGGGGGCCACCATCAGCAGGACCTCAAGTGGGGGCCACCATCAGCAGGACCTCAAGTGGGGGCCACCATCAGCTCCTCATCAAGAAGGCAGAGGATGTACTTCCTGTGGCAGCTGAGGAAAGCCGGCGGAGATGATGGTTCAGTTCTACACGGCCATCATTGAGTCCATCCTCACCTCCTCCATCACCTCCTCCATCACCGTGTGGTACGCTGGAGCCACAGCCAGGGACAAACAGAGACTACAGCGACCTTTGCTGAGAAGGTAATCGGCTGCAGACTCAGGCAGGAGGCCACTCCCCTCAGGCAGGAGGCCACTCCCCTCAGGCAGGAGGCCACCAGAACCTCTTCCCACAAGAACAGTCTCTTTCCCTCTGCTGTTGGACTCATGAACACCTCTTAAACACTTTAAGTATAATTTAATCACTCACTGTTCACTTTTTGTTATATTTAACTGTAATTTGTGTCCAATTAAGCCTATTTTTATTTGTATCCTATAGCAGATTTAAATTGTTTAAAGTTTTTCTGTAATTCATGCGCTTTTTGATTTTATATATGTTGTTTTTTCATTGTTCATTGTTTTGTGTTGCACTGAATCACCAAGACAAGTTCCTATGTTTGTGAATTCTGTTGATTGACAGTGGCACTAAACCTTCTCTGATTCTGATGAGGTATTAAGGATGTGATGGCTTCCTAGGAGGGGGGGCTCCCAGAATGTTCAGGGACCTCCTACAAATAGGTCAAGCTTAAGATACACTTTATTATCCCCGTGACCAACTCGGGATCCCCACTTCAGAATGATAATTATAATTTAAGTGTCAAATCATTTAAAAACGTGTTTAATGTCATTAACTTACAAAACACAAAGTGCAAAATACAGGACAAAATATCTAGATTTTCCTCCAGACATTGATTAAAGTCATTGTGATTATTGCGACTCCCAGGTCAGGGCCCACTTTGGGAGCATGGCAAAGACAGCTGATGTCTCGTGATGTCTCGTGATGTCTCGTGATGTCTCGTGATGTCTCGTGATGTCTCGTGTCTTCATTTCCTGTTCTGCCGACCCCTCCGTGACCCTCTGATGACCCCACGTTATGAGTTCATGTGTGACGGACAGGTTCAGAGCAGGGGGACGGTGCAGTGCGTATGAGTGTGTCTCTCAGTGAAGCAGCAGAAGTGACTCAGTGAACGTGAAGCGCAGAAATATGAGTTTTTGCTTCGCTCAATGAAACTTTATATGGAAGGATCAAATCTGAACTTGCAGCAAACTAACACTTTTTCACTATTGTCACGAGTGGGTTGAAATGGGTTGAAACAAAAATACAGCATGTCCTAATTTACAGTTCAAATTCTTGTGTCAATATTCAGACATATTTCAATCTTAAGCATTTCATTTAATATACATACTTAGTGTTACAATATATTTAGTTTCTTGCCATATGGATTATTATATTAGCCAATATTGCTATACCAATATTCATCCAACACATTGTACAGCCTCCAAACCGCAGTAAAATAACCACATGTTTTATGTTTTATCTTGTATTTAATATGGGACATATTAATCAACATGTGTTAGTCTAACATGTAAATGTGCCAGAGTCTAACATGTAAATGTGCCAGAGTCTAACATGTGAATGTGCCAGAGTCTAACATGTAAATGTGCCAGAGTCTAACATGTAAATGTGCCAGAGTCTAACATGTAAATGTGCCAGAGTCTAACATGTAAATGTGCCAGAGTCTAACATGTGAATGTGCCAGAGTCTAACATGTAAATGTGCCAGAGTCTAACATGTGAATGTGCCAGAGTCTAACATGTAAATGTGCCAGAGTCTAACATGTAAATGTGCCAGAGTCTAACATGTAAATGTGCCAGAGTCTAACATGTAAATGTGCCAGAGTCTAACATGTAAATGTGCCAGAGTCTAACATGTAAATGTGCCAGAGTCTAACATGTGAATGTGCCAGAGTCTAACATGTAAATGTGCCAGAGTCTAACATGTGAATGTGCCAGAGTCTAACATGTAAATGTGCCAGAGTCTAACATGTAAATGTGCCAGAGTCTAACATGTAAATGTGCCAGAGTCTAACATGTAAATGTGCCAGAGTCTAACATGTGAATGTGCCAGAGTCTAACATGTAAATGTGCCAGAGTCTAACATGTGAATGTGCCAGAGTCTAACATGTAAATGTGCCAGAGTCTAACATGTAAATGTGCCAGAGTCTAACATGTGAATGTGCCAGAGTCTAACATGTAAATGTGCCAGAGTCTAACATGTAAATGTGCCAGAGTCTAACATGTAAATGTGCCAGAGTCTAACATGTAAATGTGCCAGAGTCTAACATGTAAATGTGCCAGAGTCTAACATGTGAATGTGCCAGAGTCTAACATGTAAATGTGCCAGAGTCTAACATGTGAATGTGCCAGAGTCTAACATGTAAATGTGCCAGAGTCTAACATGTAAATGTGCCAGAGTCTAACATGTAAATGTGCCAGAGTCTAACATGTAAATGTGCCAGAGTCTAACATGTAAATGTGCCAGAGTCTAACATGTGAATGTGCCAGAGTCTAACATGTAAATGTGCCAGAGTCTAACATGTAAATGTGCCAGAGTCTAACATGTAAATGTGCCAGAGTCTAACATGTAAATGTGCCAGAGTCTAACATGTAAATGTGCCAGAGTCTAACATGTGAAATAAATGTGCCAGAGTCTAACATGTAAATGTGCCAGAGTCTAACATGTGAATGTGCCAGAGTCTAACGTGTAAATGTACCAGAGTCTAACGTGTAAATGTGCCAGAGTCTAACGTGTGAATGTGCCAGAGTCTAACGTGTAAATGTGCCAGAGTCTAACGTGTAAATGTGCCAGAGTCTAACATGTGAATGTGCCAGAGTCTAACATGTGAATGTGCCAGAGTCTAACATGTGAATGTGCCAGAGTCTAACATGTAAATGTGCCAGAGTCTAACATGTAAATGTGCCAGAGTCTAACATGTGAATGTGCCAGAGTCTAACATGTGAATGTGCCAGAGTCTAACATGTGAATGTGCCAGAGTCTAACATGTGAATGTGCCAGAGTCTAACATGTAAATGTGCCAGAGTCTAACATGTAAATGTGCCAGAGTCTAACATGTAAATGTGCCAGAGTCTAACATGTAAATGTGCCAGAGTCTAACATGTAAATGTGCCAGAGTCTAACATGTAAATGTGCCAGAGTCTAACATGTAAATGTGCCAGAGTCTAACATGTGAATGTGCCAGAGTCTAACATGTGAATGTGCCAGAGTCTAACATGTGAATGTGCCAGAGTCTAACATGTAAATGTGCCAGAGTCTAACATGTAAATGTGCCAGAGTCTAACATGTGAAATAAATGTGCCAGAGTCTAACGTGTAAATGTGCCAGAGTCTAACGTGTGAATGTGCCAGAGTCTAACGTGTAAATGTACCAGAGTCTAACGTGTGAATGTGCCAGAGTCTAACGTGTGAATGTGCCAGAGTCTAACGTGTGAATGTGCCAGAGTCTAACATGTAAATGTGCCAGAGTCTTAACATGTGAATGTGCCAGAGTCTAACATGTGAATGTGCCAGAGTCTAACATGTAAATGTGCCAGAGTCTAACATGTGAATGTGCCAGAGTCTAACATGTGAATGTGCCAGAGTCTAACATGTGAATGTGCCAGAGTCTAACATGTGAATGTGCCAGAGTCTAACATGTGAATGTGCCAGAGTCTAACATGTGAATGTGCCAGAGTCTAACATGTAAATGTGCCAGAGTCTAACATGTAAATGTGCCAGAGTCTAACATGTAAATGTGCCAGAGTCTAACATGTAAATGTGCCAGAGTCTAACATGTAAATGTGCCAGAGTCTAACATGTAAATGTGCCAGAGTCTAACATGTAAATGTGCCAGAGTCTAACATGTAAATGTGCCAGAGTCTAACATGTGAATGTGCCAGAGTCTAACATGTGAATGTGCCAGAGTCTAACATGTAAATGTGCCAGAGTCTAACATGTAAATGTGCCAGAGTCTAACATGTAAATGTGCCAGAGTCTAACATGTAAATGTGCCAGAGTCTAACATGTAAATGTGCCAGAGTCTAACATGTAAATGTGCCAGAGTCTAACATGTAAATGTGCCAGAGTCTAACATGTAAATATTGATCTGTTGTAACAGACACAAAACACACACATGACACAAGTACAATGAGAATCAGTGAAATATAATACTTAAGATAATAGAATTAAACACACAACATGCAGGAGACAAATAACAGTCACACTCTCCTCAACAAGACAGAGACATCTGTAAAAGCACAAAGGTCACTTCATGTGACTATTGGACAAAATGTACCAGAACGTTTAACCCTTTGTCCTCTTCCATTTGGTTTGGTTTCATTCACTTTGCTGAGATCACACTGTTGCTAACCAGTCTGCTCTGTTTTTAAGGATTTTAATCAAATAATGTTTGGCTCATGTTTGCAGTAGGTTAACAGTTGTATGTCAAAAATAAATGATAACGATAATTAAAGCAGCAGTGGCATTAAAGGCCCTCGCCCTCCTCTCGTCCTGCTCCTTTCAGGCCTATGTTCCCCTCCCCCCCAAAACATTACCAACTCTATGCTACTTCTTTCATCACAATGAGAGAGAGATGTTCTATTATTTTCATGCTTCACGCTTCCAGATAATGACGTAGGATATTTAGAATAGAATATTTGTTTACTTCTCATGACATGAACTATTCAGGCTTCTTCATGTTCATACATTTTTGAGGTGGTGCTAATGCTAGTGAGCCACCTTTTCCCCCTTAAAATAAAAGCTGAAAATTAGAGTAAAAGGTCTCAGGGGCACAGTCCAGCGCCAAACATAGTTCAAAGAAGGAAAATGAGGTCTAACTACAGAGCTGAGCTTGAATTTGATGTTTAACTTTAAATCTAACTTTAGCCCCATGAGCGAGCGCTCATTATGTGGATGTGACACAGCCCAGTCATTTGGCCGTGGTCTGTTTAACCCACGTCCTTCAAACACATGGTTACAGACACAAAAGTAAACCTTACAAGATGTGAGGCGCGCCTTGCTCTTCAGGCTCGTGTGGTCAAGCTCTGTCCACATGAATGGCCTTTATTAGAACGGGGTCAACAAAGGTCCTCAACCTTTTTCAGGCAAACTCCAAAATGCATCAGTGGTTCAGTTCAGTGATTTCCTTCCTTCCTTTTTTCTTTGTACTGTTATGGGATGATGAATAGTGTGTTGAAATGGGTTTGACGTGGGCGTATAAATATAGCGCATCTTAAAGTAATGCCAGCCGCACACACACCACTGTGAGGGCACGTCACAGTCAGTGTAGCAGTTATAATAACTGAAAACCTGCACAAACTCTGTGTCGCGGTCATCTGCACCACTTCTACAGTTTAAAGGTCCCATAACATGCAAAATTGACTTTTCAGAGCTTTTAACCTTCTTACATTGCTATTTGTGCTTCATATATGTCCAGAAAGTGTTTTTGATTGATTCCCGCAGTGTTTAGCTATATTACAGACTATCTCCTTTCCTCCAATCTCAAACTGACGGGCGGAGGGGCAAGACCGCGTCATAAGGACAAGCACGCGTCACCATCCCCCCTCACCCT
Source organism: Eucyclogobius newberryi (assembly GCF_026437365.1). Lineage (NCBI taxonomy): Eukaryota > Metazoa > Chordata > Actinopteri > Gobiiformes > Gobiidae > Eucyclogobius > Eucyclogobius newberryi. The sequence goes on from NW_027315834.1 coordinate 2,801,271, forward strand.
CCCCCTCCCGCCTGTATTATATTTAGTCTCAAAGTAGACTCTTTCTCACTCACTCGCGCGGAGCGGCGCACCGCGGAGCTAAAAACACACAGCTGTGGGGCACACACTACGTCACGGGTGGGCGGGGCACAAACGTGCTCTGAGACTACGTCACGGGTGGGCGGGGCACACACGCTCTGAGACTACGTCACGGGTGGGCGGGGCACACACGCTCTGAGACTACGTCACGGGTTGGGCGAGGGAGCCAGATCACTCTTCACAAGGGTGGGGGCGAATATCAAACCAAGCCGTTTGCATTTCCGGGTTGGTGAGAGGGTCCAAGGTCTGGGTGATATTTCTTAACTATTATGTTAAGGGTGTTGCACAACACTTATTATGATCAATTATACACTTAGGATAGACTACGAAACGTGACAAAAAGCATGTTATGGCACCTTTAAGAGCCGTCACGAGGCCACAGCCCGGGACAGCCTGGTTGTTCTGATGGGCACATGTTGATCACAAGTGACCTCAGCTGTTAGAGGCAACAGAAACACTCCTGAGGAGCACTGGCCACGCCTCCTGAACTCATGCAGTTGATCCGATGTTTTTTCTGATGTCAGCAGTCTACTTAATATTAAGCAGAGTTTGACACTTTCAGATTTGTTCTTTAGCAACTCTCACATTGTAGTTGTGTTTTGAGCTTTTACAGAATATTTCTTTACTCACCATTAACACCATTACTGAATCCTTTATATAAGTAGAGATGTTTCTCCTGCTCGACTCCCTCCAGCGCCTCAGCCTCAGACCAGAAGCATGCATTTGTCATGAGCAGCTCTAAAACATGGATGAGAACAGACGAGAGTCTCGGAGCATCACAACACACTGTTTGTCTCTGCATATTTGTCACTTAAACGTTTCAAATCCTCAAACAAATTTGAATATTAGTCAGAGACAACCCAAGAAAATTGTTTATTATTAAGGGGAAACTAAATCCAACCTAACATGGCCCTGAGTCAAAGTGATTGCCATCCTGTTAAAACATAACTTAACTGTGGTTTATCACGGCTAAGTTCAGTTTCTCTAGCCACGCCCAGGCCTGATTACTGCCACGCCTGTTTTTAGTCAAGAAATCACTTAAATAAGACCAAAAGATCCTCAAAAGCTCGACATCATGCTGAGATCGATAGAAATTCAGGAGCAAATGAGAAAGAAAGTAATTAAGATCTGTAACAGTGGTGACCCTTCCCAGGAGTGACCGGGCGACTCACCCACGAGGTCACTAAAGAGCCCATGTAAAGGACTGCAGGCCTCACTAGCCTCAGTGAAGGTCAGAGTTCATGACCCCACCATGAGCAAGACACTGGGCAAAATGTCCTTCATGGCAGAGTTCAAAGAGCAAAACCAACATGAAGGATCATCTCAATCTGGCCAGAAATCATCTTCATCCAAGACTTTTGGGGAAATACTCTGGACTGAGGAGACAAAAGTAGAACTTTTAGAAGGCGTGTGAAGAAAAGGAGAAACAAGTAAAACAAAGACGGCAGCGCTCAGGACAGTTTTTAGGTCACTTATGTTGTAGAAAATGTGTTCTCTACTGCCCCCAGTGGTTCAGCACATGCACAGCTCTGATGCTACACACACACAAGCTCTGAGGAGACAGACGTACGCAGACTGGGCATTTCTGTGTGCGTTTGGGGTCGTCTCATGTTGTTGCCATGCGATACCCTTGTGCGTTTCACCGTTTCTTTTACATCCACAACACGCCGTGCTACGCCGCTCATACATATTCTGACCACACACACATCCCTGCAGACGTTACCGCATCGCCAGGACGTCCACGGAAACAGTTTGTTTGTTTGACTTTGAGCTTGTTTGTTCGTTTGCTGTAATGGCCTCAGTTGTGACACTGGAAAATAGAGCATAAATTAGCCTTAACTTGGCCAGATGGCGCCACCTGCTTGTCTCCGTGGAGATGAATGTGTTTAATTCCGTGAAACTATCCAGGAAATGCAGTATCATCTCCATGTCGACCAGCAGGTGGCGAACCCTCGTGGTGAATAAACTTAAGCATGTACAGCTCCTTTTGCAGCGTTCTGAAGCCGTTTCTCAGCGATCTCGTGCTTCTCTCGTTGGAGGTGCCATCAACAGCTCCCACTCTGAAAGTCTCACCTCGACTGAACAAGATGCTTCTGACGGTTGAGAATGAAAGCACAAGATGGCAGCGCATAAATAACATTACATGAAGCGTTACGTAAATGCCCAGTGTTTGGTGCGTGCTCTGACCCACAGTGACCTCTGATTCACTCCCAGAATGCACTGTTCCCTCTGGACGCAGCCACAAATGCTCCCTGCGTTTTGCTCCTTTTGTCCGCGACTGCAACGGCCTCGTTCTAAAACATTCGATTACTTTGAGTAGTTTTGAATGGGTTGGATTTATTTGAACTCTTTTAATTAGTTTCAAGATGCTGTTTGTTTGAACACATGGCTTCTTTTTTCAGTGTAACTTCTGTGGCGCCACAAACCACACATAATGTTTTAAAGTCCGAACAGCCCCCCACGTCCGAACAGCCCCCCCACATCCGAACAGCCCCCCCACGTCCGAACAGCCCCCCCACGTCCGAACAGCCCCCCCACATCCGAACAGCCCCCCCACATCCGAACAGCCCCCCCACGTCCGAACAGCCCCCCCACATCCGAACAGCCCCCCCACGTCCGAACAGCCCCCCCACATCCGAACAGCCCCCCCACGTCCGAACAGCCCCCCCACATTCGAACAGCCCCCCACGTCCGAACAGCCCCCCCACATCCGAACAGCCCCCCCACATCCGAACAGCCCCCCCACATCCGAACAGCCCCCCCACGTCCGAACAGCCCCCCCACATTCGAACAGCCCCCCACGTCCGAACAGCCCCCCCACGTCCGAAAAGCCCCCCACGTCCGAACAGCCCCCCCACGTCCTAACAGCCCCCCCACATTCGAACAGCCCCCCACGTCCGAACAGCCCCCCCACGTCCGAAAAGCCCCCCACGTCCGAACAGCCCCCCCACGTCCGAACAGCCCCCCACGTCCGAACAGCCCCCCACGTCCGAACAGCCCCCCCACATTCGAACAGCCCCCCACGTCCGAACAGCCCCCCACGTCCGAACAGCCCCCCCACATTCGAACAGCCCCCCACGTCCGAACAGCCCCCCCACGTCCGAACAGCCCCCCCACGTCCGAACAGCCCCCCCACGTCCGAACAGCCCCCCAGGGGAGTGTTTTATGTCCCACTTATTCTCTGGGTTGTAACAGCGCGTGAGTGTGTGTATCTTTATCCAGGTTCTGCCTTTATTGTCTTATTTTAGTGATTTAATTATCATTTAATTATGTTTTATTGTGTTTTACAATTTGTATCCTATTGTATAGTTAAACCTTTTTACTAATATTTCATGGCAAAGTAGTGGTAATCACTATCTGGCAGTATGACATCATCACATTCTAATCTAAAAAAACACCTATGGTAATAACAATATGTACAAGTACAAAATATTTCACGTTATATAAAAGCTGTTTATGGTTCTTTAGCCAATTACAAAAAGCCGAATGAGCTCCTCACGTTGCATTTCCAGATCCCACCACTAGTTTATAAAGCCAAGCGGGCTCTCTAGGGCCTCTTGTGTTCAGCAGTGATGTAATGCCCTTTTTAAACCAGCAGAGGCACAAGTTGGACCTCTAACCTTAAATAATCAAGATTATATAAGGATACAACAGTTAGTCAAACCCAGATTTTGACTCCATCCCTTTTGTTCCACTTCATCTGGGGCGGGTCGCGGAGGCGGCGGTGCGAGCAGAAAGGCCCAGACTTCCACCGCTCCAGGCACTTGTTTTATTTCATTCTTGGCTTTGGAAAGTAGCGCGGCTGTGGACGAGCTGCATGGAACTCATGGAACTCATAGAACTCATGGAACTGTCGGCTTTGATTGAAGTTTGAGAGTGAAATCTGCAGTTCTGGCCTCTGCGTGCTCTGCGTGTGTCTCTGTGGGTCACACCGCCTCATACCGCCCACAAAACATGCTCAAAACGCCCTCAGCGCAGAGCTGCTCAGCACTAATAAACCTATATTTGAACGCTTCCACAGCCCTTTGCTCGGGAGAAGAGGATGCAGAGGGTCAGGTGGAGTCGAGCAGGATATTTATATAGTTAGATATTATATAGTTCTAATCTATGATCATTATGTTGAATTTTGGACAGTTAAAATCGCAATATAGTTCCTAAAATGTCTTGTTTTCTCCGTTTGTAAAACCGCGGTGCTGTTTCTCGCTTCCTCTTCACCCGACGTCGCCGTAAACGAGCGCGGAGAGTGCAGTTCACCACCGCGAGCAGTGGATTTGTGCCGTATCATCATTTGTACTGGACTGATCGCTGAAGTGTGATATATAGTTGACAGACGGTGGAGCGCAGTGGGGAAGGTGATGGGAGACCAGGGTTCCCATCACTGTGCTCTGGTGCTGGTGGGCCTCCACGTGGGAGACCAGGGTTCCCATCACTCTGCTCTGGTGCTGGTGGGCCTTCACGTGGGAGACCAGGGTTCCCATCACTGTGCTCTGGTGCTGGTGGGCCTTCACGTGGGAGACCAGGGTTCCCATCACTCTGCTCTGGTGCTGGTGGGCTTCCACGTGGGAGACCAGGGTTCCCATCACTGTGCTCTGGTGCTGATGGGCCTTCACGTGGGAGACCAGGGTTCCCATCACTGTGCTCTGGTGCTGGTGGGCCTCCACGTGGGAGACCAGGGTTCCCATCACTGTGCTCTGGTGGTGGTGGGCCTTCACGTGGGAGACCAGGGTTCCCATCACTGTGCTCTGGTGGTGGTGGGCCTTCACGTGGGAGACCAGGGTTCCCATCACTCTGCTCTGGTGGTGGTGGGCCTTCACGTGGGAGACCAGGGTTCCCATCACTCTGCTCTGGTGCTGGTGGGCTTCCACGTGGGAGACCAGGGTTCCCATCACTGTGCTCTGGTGCTGATGGGCCTTCACGTGGGAGACCAGGGTTCCCATCACTCTGCTCTGGTGGTGGTGGGCCTTCACGTAGGAGACCAGGGTTCCCATCACTGTGCTCTGGTGCTGGTGGGCCTCCACGTGGGAGACCAGGGTTCCCATCACTGTGCTCTGGTGCTGGTGGGCCTTCACGTGGGAGACCAGGGTTCCCATCACTGTGCTCTGGTGCTGGTGGGCCTCCACGTGGGAGACCAGGGTTCCCATCACTGTGCTCTGGTGCTGGTGGGCCTCCACGTGGGAGACCAGGGTTCCCATCACTGTGCTCTGGTGCTGGTGGGCCTCCACGTGGGAGACCAGGGTTCCCATCACTCTGCTCTGGTGCTGGTGGGCCTTCACGTGGGAGACCAGGGTTCCCATCACTGTGCTCTGGTGCTGGTGGGCCTTCACGTGGGAGACCAGGGTTCCCATCACTCTGCTCTGGTGCTGGTGGGCTTCCACGTGGGAGACCAGGGTTCCCATCACTGTGCTCTGGTGCTGATGGGCCTTCACGTGGGAGACCAGGGTTCCCATCACTGTGCTCTGGTGCTGGTGGGCCTCCACGTGGGAGACCAGGGTTCCCATCACTGTGCTCTGGTGGTGGTGGGCCTTCACGTGGGAGACCAGGGTTCCCATCACTGTGCTCTGGTGGTGGTGGGCCTTCACGTGGGAGACCAGGGTTCCCATCACTCTGCTCTGGTGGTGGTGGGCCTTCACGTGGGAGACCAGGGTTCCCATCACTCTGCTCTGGTGCTGGTGGGCTTCCACGTGGGAGACCAGGGTTCCCATCACTGTGCTCTGGTGCTGATGGGCCTTCACGTGGGAGACCAGGGTTCCCATCACTCTGCTCTGGTGCTGATGGGCCTTCACGTGGGAGACCAGGGTTCCCATCACTCTGCTCTGGTGGTGGTGGGCCTTCACGTAGGAGACCAGGGTTCCCATCACTGTGCTCTGGTGCTGGTGGGCCTTCACGTGGGAGACCAGGGTTCCCATCACTGTGCTCTGGTGCTGGTGGGCCTTCACGTGGGAGACCAGGGTTCCCATCACTGTGCTCTGGTGCTGGTGGGCCTCCACGTGGGAGACCAGGGTTCCCATCACTGTGCTCTGGTGCTGGTGGGCCTCCACGTGGGAGACCAGGGTTCCCATCACTGTGCTCTGGTGCTGACGTGGAGGTGTGGGTCCAGGCCAGAACACACTGAACCACTCTCCAAGAACAATGCAATAAATCCAATGGACGCTGTGTCCTTTGTCACTAACTAATTAACTTTATTATTAGACAACAACGTGGTTTAAAGTTCAGATCGGGTCTAAAGTAGGTTATTTAGTAGGTTACAAACAGATTATATTCCATTTGTAGCTAATCACTTTTTGTGATTCTATGTGACGATGTGCATGCTTTAGTGCTGAGGTGACACGTGCGGTACGTCCGCTACATTAGCTTTAGCTTCTTACCACAACCTACAGCAGCGTTATTCACTGACAAGAGCATTTACCCCTGAATCCTTTATCAGGTTTTGACCTGTTTGTGACTAGATTAACTCCTTGTAATATTAACTGTCTTCGAGCGCTGCTTTCTATTCAAACTTATTCCGTTTGTGCAGTCCTTGCCACAGCATTATGGCAAGCTAGCTTTTCTTTGTTTCCCCATTGTAATGCTAACACCAATCCTCACGAGAGAACGGGAACGCCTCACAGGTAGAAAGTCTATGGGGTTTTCAGTGCATACATTATTTTTAAGTTCTAAAACATGAGATGGCAAAAAAGTAACAAAAGCAATGAAAATAATGTGCAACATTTTACCTCTAACGCCTTTTTATTCACCTTTATCAGACCAGAGAAGGCCCACTGAGACGTAGCCTCTCTTTCCTGGCCCCAGAGGGGAGGAGCCTATTGTACATGTTTTTAGTGGTAGGAGAGCCCCCAGAGGAAACCAACGCAGACACAGAGAGAACATGCAAACTACACGCAGAACAGCATAGCGCCGCCGGGGAAACGATCCCAGGACCCTCTTGCTGTGAGTGAGAGTGCTAACCCAAGCTGTAATAGACATTAGCTTAGCTGTTTGTGTCGTACACATGAAATCAAATGTACTTATTCACACTACAGCACAATGACATCACATGATTACGTTTGCAGTCACTTCGAAACAGAGATTATAACTTTTGAATTCTCTTTTCTAGTTTGTCTTCTTTAGTCACAGTGTTGTCTTTGGTTCGTCACACTGCAGCCGCTCAGTGATGTTCTCTCAGCGACAGGCACCAGAGCAAAGACTTATCCCTGATGCTAAAAGTGGAGCATAAATCTGCCTCACTCAACAAAATGAGAGTTTGTGTTAAGTCTCTGACAAAACTCCAAAATGGTGCCCACTTTATTACTGCGAACCACAAATCACAGCCCTCCCAGCCAACCGAAGGCAGAGGCGATGCAGCGCCCGATATGGAAGTGGATTGTCCATTACAGTAATGCAATAAGCTCGCAGCTAATCACATCAAACTGTCGCTCGGTCGTGGAGGGATTCGAGACGACGTTCTTAAGCAGCTCCTAAAGCCCATTCCGGCCCGGCGTCTCCGTCACGCCGCGCCCATGTGGAAGACGGTGGCGGTGTTCTATTTTTGTGCCGCGAGCGAGTTGAGCTTGTGTGGAACATGTCAGTGCGTTGACAGGACAGGGCCACCCCAGAGAGCCCTGACGGAGAGGAGTTTCAGGGGAGCAGGTGTCGAGGAGTAACAAGCTCGAAACACACACACTTCAAAGGAAGAGGCATAAAAGAGGTGCAGTTTGTAAAGTGACTCCAGCCCCGTGGGGTCTAACGACACTCGTAAAGACTTCACTCAGAGTCATGCCATGTTGTGCTCTTACTGTCCACGTGTGCGTCATAAAAGACAGGGACAGGGCCATAGACTCAAAAGTGGTTGCTACGTTACATTATTATTCAAATGATATATTATTCTGATCGTTTTGCATCTGGGGCCTGTTTGTTTTGAATCGTGTGTGATGCAGTCGGCCTGTTGGGTTATTGAGTCCATAAACATTCATAGACTTGTACAAATGTCTCTATTGTGGAAACAATCTGATCTTTTTTATCTGCTCTCCTCATCAGTTACATGTAAAAGAAGATATTAAGTGCACACGTCAGTTAGTCTTTTATTAGCCTAATTATCATCTATATTACACACTTTTACACACTTGACTTGACAGTGATTCTTAGCCAGGATTTGACTTCTCCTTAATGTGGTCAATGACACTGGATTATTCATGCTTTACATGCTTTGTGGGCTAATGCTAACGGCTATAGGGAAATTACATGAGACTTACCTTAGATATGAGTTCATAGCAAACTGCGGAACCTTCCGGGTGAAGCAAACAAATATTTTATGAAATAAATCATGTGACTCAACTTGAAAACTTACATGGGGCCCCTTTAAACATCAGACTGCCTGTGGGCCTCTAGCCTTCTCTCTGTGGCCCATTTGTGAGCCTCTAGTCTACTCTCTTGGCCCATTTGTGGGCCTCTAGCCTACTCTCTGTGGCCCATTTGTGGGCCTATAGCAGGCATGTTCAAACTAAGGCCCGGGGGCCAAATGTGGCCCTCAGACCAATTTTTGTTGGCCCTCCTGCTTCCTGCTAAGTTGGTCCAAACAACAAAAACTAGTATTTTTTACTGTCTTATTAGAGGTGGAGGCATCGAAAAATGCAACATTTTGAATGACTCAACTCAAGTTTGACATTGTCAGGTTGTCTGTGGCCCCGTGGCCCTCTGCTCCTTGTGCTCGCTCCTCCTGGCCTATAGCCTATATATATATACATATATATATCTGTTTAGCTGAGTCTGAGTGACCCAGCTCAGCATTATCCATGGAGAGATGGAGGCATCAGCTGGAGCAGAGGCCTGGTCACTGTGGCTCGGTGCCTGTGCACATTACACTCCACCTGCACTTTGTTTACTGTGTTTACTGTGTTTACTGTCACTCCCCAGGGTTTACATGGCCTGACTTGTGTTTACATATGAACAAGCTAGCATAAGGAGAGCCAAGAGCACGTTAGCATGAGTGCATCCTGTTTGGATAAATTACCTCTCGTGTCATCATTCCCCACAAAATTACCCCTAAATTGTATGATTTGAAATTACATAAACTACTATCTACAGCAAAGTCACGAGCTCTGAACTGGAGATCCAGAGGCTTTTCAGGTAGTCTTAGGTCTGTGAGTTATGACAGGATCTATGTTGAGCAAGAGCACTGTTTTCTCGTGTGCACGTTAGCACGTGGAGAGTGTGCACGTTAGCATGTGGAGAGTGTGCACGTTAGCATGTGGAGAGTGTGCACGTTAGCATGTGGAGAGTGTGCACGTTAGCATGTGGAGAATGTGCACGTTAGCACGTGGAGAATGTGCACGTTAGCACGTGGAGAATGTGCACGTTAGCACGTTGAGAGTGTGCACGTTAGCACGTTGAGAGTGTGCACGTTAGCACGTGGAGAGTGTGCACGTTAGCACGTGGAGAGTGTGCACGTTAGCACGTGGAGAGTGTGCACGTTAGCACTTGGAGAGTAGCACGTGGACAGTGTGCACGTTAGCACGTGGAGAATGTGCACGTTAGCACGTGGAGAGTGTGCACGTTAGCACTTGGAGAGTAGCACGTGGACAGTGTGCACGTTAGCACGTGGACAGTGTGCACGTTAGCACGTGGAGAATGTGCACGTTAGCACGTGGAGAGTGTGCACGTTAGCACGTGGAGAGTAGCACGTGGAGAGTGTGCATGTTAGCACGTGGAGAATGTGCACGTTAGCACGTGGAGAATGTGCACGTTAGCACGTGGAGAATGTGCACGTTAGCACGTGGAGAGTGTGCACGTTAGCACGTGGAGAGTGTGCACGTTAGCACTTGGAGAGTAGCACGTGGACAGTGTGCACGTTAGCACGTGGAGAATGTGCACGTTAGCACGTGGAGAGTGTGCACGTTAGCACTTGGAGAGTAGCACGTGGACAGTGTGCACGTTAGCACGTGGACAGTGTGCACGTTAGCACGTGGAGAATGTGCACGTTAGCACGTGGAGAGTGTGCACGTTAGCACGTGGAGAGTAGCACGTGGAGAGTGTGCATGTTAGCACGTGGAGAATGTGCACGTTAGCACGTGGAGAATGTGCACGTTAGCACGTGGAGAATGTGCACGTTAGCACGTGGAGAATGTGCACGTTAGCACGTTGAGAGTGTGCACGTTAGCACGTGGAGAGTGTGCACGTTAGCACGTGGAGAGTAGCACGTGGACAGTGTGCACGTTAGCACGTGGAGAATGTGCACGTTAGCATGTGGAGAGTGTGCATGTTAGCATGTGAAGAGTGTGTCCTGGGTAAATTGCAGCAGCGATCACAGGGTGAAGGGGGAAGTCTGGTGTTTGACATAATTGTTCTTCGGTTTGTTTTAAACAGAACTAAAAGCTGGACATCCGTGTGTTACAGGAAGGTGATCAAGGTGAAGATCATTGACGATGAGGAGTACGAGAAGAACAAGACGTTCACCATCGAGCTGGGGGAGCCGGTCCTGCTGGAGATCGGGCAAAAGCACGGTGAGCGGAGCCCTGTGATGGACCTGGAGGAAAGAGTCAGATGAATCATCGTGTTTTTGAGACGAGAGTTTGTTCCGAAACACGTGCATTTGCTTCTGACTCATGCGACACCAAAGACTTTGTGAGAGGAAGAAGTTCAACGTAACATTCAAACCAGTCGGCGTAATCCCTCATCCGTCCAGTAGTGATCCATCGTAGAAAAGGTCTGGGTCAAAGGTCATCTGGACAACGCTTTAGAAAGTCATTTTAAATCTGAATCAGATTTAAAACTAGCTCTTTTCCCTGTTCTCGATTTGAAGAATCAGCTTTGAGAAACGAACACGTCATGATCCAAAACCAGTTTAATGTTCCTTATATTAATATAATATATATAACTCAATGTTTAAATGTTATTAACATTCTGTTCCCAAACTGAGCTCATGGATTGAAATAAACAGTTGAGCTTAAAGTGCTTTCATTAGTTCAAGAGCGCTCGTTTCAACCGCCTTTGTGTCGTGCAGCTCTGTCAGTGAAAAGAAGCTCTGTGGCTCTAAAACAGGGATTATATTTGTGACAAAAGGACCAAAGCACGCTATATTCTGATGATGTGGAGACAGTCGAGATATTATTCCTTTTGCCATTTACAGTTGAGACGCAGTCGTGTCACTCATTTCACTCTGATGTATTTGACACATGAAGCTGCGTTTGAGTCGCTCGTTTATCCACTTCACCTTTGTCTTTGTTTCTTTTTTGCTGAGACTGTGTCCAAACTCCAACCACTGAAGTCAAACACAAACTACATCACCACTGACATAGTGAATATATCTGTGTGTGATTCTTTATGAACACAGTTAATCTACACTTCAATAGATTTTAAATCATCTCTTTTATAATCTCTTCTTGCGATACAGCCTCTCCATCCAAACTCGGGGCCAAAAGGTTGAGCTTTTTTTTGTCATTTGCCTGATAAACTATGGCCAGTTTTTTAATGAACCCGGCCTGTGAAAGCCTGACCCGAGACCCGAGCGCGTGTTCAGCGCTGCAGAGTGTAAATGTGTTCAGCGCTGCAGAGTGT
>NW_027315834.1:2820377-2832877 GCF_026437365.1 Eucyclogobius newberryi
TGCCAATTCAACCGGACTAAACCAGGGACTGCATGAGTCGTGTGCAGCATCAGACCGGGACAAGGACTTTGGGTGAAAATGGTGTGACGAGGGGGATTTATCTGTAACCTCTGTAAGCTGAGCACACAGGCCAGTCGCACTGTGTCCAGCAAAGAGCTTTCAGAGCTTTCTGTGTAACGGTGTTTACATTCATAAATAACCAGGGCAAATTGGATTGTATTCATTAGTCTATAACTTATCATTTCCAGTGCACTAGTTTTGAAGTGTATTAGTTACGATTCTGGCCATTCACAGAATGTACTAGACCACGCCCCCAAACTGCTTCACTCAATTCAATTCAATCTATTTTTGTAACGCCCAAAATCACAACAGCAGTTGCCTGTGAAAAACTGATTAAACAGTGTCCATAGGGATGAGGGGCGATGTCCCATTGTCCCCTGTCCTTAGACCCTCCTTCTCGGCCTGGAAGAGTTCCACAGTGAAGGAGAGATCTGACTCTCACAGATGGACACGAGAGAGACAGTGGAGCTGGAGCCACTCAGGAGGAGAACCAGTTCTTCAGGAGGAGAACCGGTTCTTCAGGAGGAGAACCGGTTCTTCAGGAGGAGAACCAGTTCTTTGAGGCAGATGAAGAACCGTTCATATAAGATAAGATATTACTTTATTGTTCACACATGGGGAAATTTCCTTGTTTATAAGAGTGGAGACCGCTTTTCCAGGGACTTGAGGATCATCTGGGTCCACAGGTCATTGATGAGCCTGTTCCACTCCCGACAGGAAGTGGGAGAAGAAAAAGGACATGGAAATGAACAGATTGCAAGTGAAATTAAATATGAAATATTGTGTGATATATAGTTTGATAGAATAAGTAGTGTTTATCAGAGGATAGTGCTCAAGCTGCCATACTTCCCCCATAGTGGCTCCTGACAATGAGGTCACTAATCTCTGTTCCATTCATTAGGACACGATCCAGAGTGTGCTTATGACTGTGAGTCGTTTTATTTACATTCTGAGTGAAACCAATGCTGTCTAACAAGGCGCTGAAGGCATTATTGAGAGAGTCATCACTCATGTTCACGTGGATATTAAAGTCTCCAGCTATAACTACTTTATCCCAGGCTAGCACAAAGTTTGATATAAAGTCAGAAAACTCTGAGTAGGGACCAGGGGGTCGGTAGAGAACTATGAACAAAACTCCTTTTTGGTTTCTCATATTTTGACACGTGATTGACACATGAGGCTTTAAATGTGTGAAATTCATTGTTAGTTTTAGGACTTGTGCCACACCACCACCTCTGTGCTCCTGCAGGTCTGACACTTAACATGGGTGGGTGGGGTTAACATGGGTGGGTGGGGTTAACATGGGTGGGTGGGGTCGACTCATTTAGTCTGACATAATCATTTTGTTGAAGCCAAGTTTCAGTTAGAGCTGAAGATCTATGTTATAATCACTAATAATTAATTAACTCAAAGCGATTTGGAGGAAATTGATCTAATGTTTAGCAGTCCACATTTTATGTGCTTATTTATTTGTTTATTTGTGTCATTTGTGAGTGTCATTTTTCTTAAGTTATTTGGTCTGAGCCTGAAATAGTTTTTCTGAGATGTGACTTGTTGGCATTATTTGCACGAGGGACACGAGGGACATGAGGGACATGAGGGACACACACAGTCTCCATCTGCCTTGAATCTGAACACTTCATACTCCTCCTCATATTTTGGCATAATCACACGTCTTGTTTAGAATTAATCAATTCATCAATTGCACCGACTGCAAGACGTGACCAAATGAGCTCTGCAGCTCTAGTGTTAACGCTAACGCCGGGGGCCAAATACGGCCCTATGTTTGTGGAGAGGCATCTGGCTGCAGACCTCCACCCAGAGACCAGTTTGGTAGTGGTGCATCCTGGTGGAGACTCTGTGGACAGAGCTCTGCAGACACTCTTCTGTGGGAGGGAAATGTGCTGGATTCAGAATCAAATCAATCTTGTCCCTCTGTCCCCCCCTTGTCCCTGTCTGTCCCCCCTCCTGTCCCTGTCTGTCCCCCCCTTGTCCCTGTCTGCCCCTGCAGGAGACGACGATGAGGAGGAGAGCGGGGAGGAGCGTCTGCCCTCATGCTTCGACTACATCATGCACTTCCTGACGGTGTTCTGGAAGGTGCTGTTTGCCTTTGTGCCACCCACAGAGTACTGGAACGGCTGGGCCTGTTTCCTGGTGTCCATCTCCCTCATTGGGGTGCTCACGGCCGTCACCGGGGACCTGGCCTCGCACTTCGGCTGCACCATCGGACTCAAGGACTCCGTGACTGCCGTGGTGTTCGTGGCTCTAGGGACCTCGGTTCCAGGTGAGGAGGCCCTGGATGCTCATGTCTTTACACCAGACGTGACAGAATAACCAGTGAACATTTCTTACAAAGCATTTTTAATCAAAATTGGAAAAGAAAAAATTAATTGAACAACAGTTAGAGGAGCCAGAATGCAGTGCATATCAATTAAATGTATTTTTGTAATGCCCAAAATTACAACTGCAGTTGTGAAATAAAGAAGCCGATTAAACAATGTTCCCAGGATTTTAGCAAATGGATAACCGTCCCAGCATCCGCCGTCCTTAGACCCTCCTTCAACAGGAAAAACTACAAAACCCTTTGGGAGAAAGTAGAAACCTCGAGGAGAACCACAGACGACATGCTGCAGATAAAACGATTCATCCAGGCAGATGAGAAGCCGTTCATCTAGAGTAGAGAGGGTTCCTCCTGGAGTTGAGGAGCATCGAGATCCACAGGTCGGGGTCGTGAGATGGGGCATCTAAGGTGCAGTCGCCACTGGAGCAGCATCAGCAGTGTCTGAAACAGAACCTCTCCCCAGAGGGGTGGACCAGGGAGGAAAACGTGAACTGTAATGAACAGACACAGGGCTGAAATATTGTTGATAGAATAAGTAGTGTTTATCAGACGATAGAGCTCAAGCTGCCATACTTCCCCCATAGTTGCTCCTAGGGCAGCGGAGCTGAAACTGTAGCTTTATATTTCTGTTCCTAACTGGCCTGACCATAAACCATTTCAAAGAGGAACGTTTTAAGCCTGGACTTAAATGAAGAGACTGTGTCGGCCTCTTTAACATGGACAGGAGCTGATTCCATCACACAGGAGCTCCACCTCCTACTGTGCTTTGAGAGACTCTTGGGACCACCAGAAGGCTCTACCTCCTACTGTGCTTTTAGAGATTCTTGGGACCACCAGAAGGCTCTACCTCCTACTGTGCTTTTAGAGACTCTTGAGACCACCAGAAGGCTCTACCTCCTACTGTGCTTTTAGAGACTCTTGGGACCACCAGAAGGCTTTACCTCCCACTGTGCTTTTAGAGACTCTTGAGACCACCAGAAGGCTCTACCTCCCACTGTGCTTTTAGAGACTCTTGAGACCACCAGAAGGCTCTACCTCCTACTGTGCTTTTAGAGACTCTTGGGACCACCAGAAGGCTCTACCTCCTACTGTACTTTTAGAGACTCTTGGGACCACCAGAAGGCTCTACCTCCTACTGTGCTTTTAGAGACTCTTGGGACCACCAGAAGGCTCTACCTCCTACTGTGCTTTTAGAGACTCTTGGGACCACCAGAAGGCTCTACCTTCTACTGTGCTTTTAGAGACTCTTGGGACCACCAGAAGGCCAGCATTTTGAGAGTGAAGAGCTCTGTTTGGATGAGATGGTTCTATAGCATCTTTGAGGTGGGAGGGGCCATGTCATTTATGGCTTTGTAAGTCAGGAAAACATTTAGTTTTTTCCCCGTTCAGCCACTGCACACAGTCTTTAGGATGTAGCCAGCGTGCAGCGGTCAGATTGGAAAAGGTTGTTGTGCGTGTGAAGAGGACAGTGGTAGAATCCACACAACACCCGGATGTATCACTGTTAACTTTGCCACGTACAGTTGTTCTGAGTGAAATATGGAATCACATTTTCCATTCCTCATTCTGATCTGAGTGTTTTATACTAATGTTTGGGGCCAGTCTGCTCTCTTCTTCCTCCCAGTGAAAGCCTGATATTAGGCCCTGTGTTCTGCTCTTCTTTCGATTGCCCTATTCATCATGCTGTTGCCGTAGGAACCAGGTGATGTGGTGCAGAGAGAGAGTCCGTTCTGGTTCATGGCTCCGGCTGGTGGGACCTTCAGCCCGGGCCACACGGGACAGACACGGATCATATTCAAACTCTATTTATCATCATTTGATCTGTGGCGCTCACAGTCGGCCACAGCGGCTCATCTCCATGACGACGTTATTGCTTTAGCAGGTGACACAAGCCGACCAGATCTTTGTACAGTTCAGGGGCCTCATGTATGAAGGAGTGAGGTACTCTAAAGGGCCACTAGAGGCCTCTGTGCGCTGTCCACCTCACACTTAGGGCTTTATAGATCCACCTGCAGCTGGAATCGACCTACGTAAAGCCATATCATGACACGCCCTCTCAGACCACGCCCTCTCAGACCACGCCCCCTGCACACAGGCCACGCCCCCTGCACACAGACTACAGGAGGGGCAAATGCAGCAGAAGATCTACCAAAGATTTAATGACATACTTTAGACTCTTTAAAGAACAGGATAAATTGTAGCCTGCAGTTTAGTTTCCTACAAATGCTATTAAATATAATATAATATAAATAATATTCAGGCAGGTTCAGTTCTCGTTGTGCTTCAGACTCTTTAGTGTTTCTATTTATTTAAAGGTTGAATAGAGGATCAGGACGGGGAGTATCGGGACGGGAAGTATCGGGACGGGGAGTATCGGGATGGGGAGTATCGGGACGGGGAGTATCAGGACGGGGAGTATCAGGACGGGAAGTATCGGGACGGGGAGTATCGGGACGGGGAGTATCGGGACGGGGAGTATCAGGACGGGGAGTATCAGGACGGGGAGTATCAGGACGGGGAGTATCAGGACGGGGAGTATCAGGAAGGGGAGTATCAGGGCGGGGAGTATCAGGACGAAGAGTATCAGGACGGGGAGTATCAGGACGGGGAGTATCAGGAAGGGGAGTATCAGGACGGGGAGTATCAGGAAGGGGAGTATCAGGACGGGGAGTATCAGGACGGGGAGTATCAGGACGAAGAGTATCAGGACGAAGAGTATCAGGACGGGGAGTATCAGGACGGGGAGTATCAGGACGGGGAGTATCAGGAAGGGGAGTATCAGGGCGGGGAGTATCAGGACGAAGAGTATCAGGACGGGGAGTATCAGGACGGGGAGTATCAGGACGGGGAGTATCAGGACGAAGAGTCAGGACGGGGAGTATCAGGACGGGGAGTATCAGGACGAAGAGTATCAGGACGAAGAGTATCAGGGCGGGGAGTATCAGGACGGGGAGTATCAGGACGGGGAGTATCAGGACGGGGAGTATCAGGACGAAGAGTATCAGGGCGGGGAGTATCAGGACGAAGAGTATCAGGGCGGGGAGTATCAGGACGAAGAGTATCAGGGCGGGGAGTATCAGGACGGGGAGTATCAGGACGGGGAGTATCAGGACGAAGAGTATCAGGGCGGGGAGTATCAGGACGAAGAGTATCAGGACGGGGAGTATCAGGACGGGGAGTATCAGGAAGGGGAGTATCAGGACGGGGAGTATCAGGACGGGGAGTATCAGGGCGGGGAGTATCAGGACGGGGAGTATCAGGAAGGGGAGTATCAGGACGGGAAGTATCGGGACGGGGAGTATCGGGACGGGGAGTATCGGGACGGGGAGTATCGGGACGGGGAGTATCGGGACGGGGAGTATCAGGAAGGGGAGTATCAGGACGGGGAGTATCAGGACGGGGAGTATCAGGAAGGGGAGTATCAGGGCGGGGAGTATCAGGACGAAGAGTATCAGGACGGGGAGTATCAGGACGGGGAGTATCAGGAAGGGGAGTATCAGGACGGGGAGTATCAGGAAGGGGAGTATCAGGACGGGGAGTATCAGGACGGGGAGTATCAGGACGAAGAGTATCAGGACGAAGAGTATCAGGACGGGGAGTATCAGGACGGGGAGTATCAGGACGGGGAGTATCAGGAAGGGGAGTATCAGGGCGGGGAGTATCAGGACGAAGAGTATCAGGACGGGGAGTATCAGGACGGGGAGTATCAGGACGGGGAGTATCAGGACGAAGAGTCAGGACGGGGAGTATCAGGACGGGGAGTATCAGGACGAAGAGTATCAGGACGAAGAGTATCAGGGCGGGGAGTATCAGGACGGGGAGTATCAGGACGGGGAGTATCAGGACGGGGAGTATCAGGACGAAGAGTATCAGGGCGGGGAGTATCAGGACGAAGAGTATCAGGACGGGGAGTATCAGGACGGGGAGTATCAGGAAGGGGAGTATCAGGACGGGGAGTATCAGGACGGGGAGTATCAGGGCGGGGAGTATCAGGACGGGGAGTATCAGGAAGGGGAGTATCAGGACGGGGAGTATCAGGACGGGGAGTATAAGGACGGGGGGTATCAGGACGGGGAGTATCGGGACGGGGAGTATCGGGACGGGGAGTATCAGGGCGGGGAGTATCGGGACGGGGAGTATCAGGACGGGGAGTATCAGGGCGGGGAGTATCAGGACGGGGAGTATCAGGACGGGGAGTATCAGGACGAAGAGTATCAGGACAGGGAGTATCAGGGCGGGGAGTATCAGGACGGGGAGTATCAGGACGAAGAGTATCAGGACGAAGAGTATCAGGGCGGGGAGTATCAGGACGGGGAGTATCAGGACGAAGAGTATCAGGGCGGGGAGTATCAGGACGGGGAGTATCAGGACGGGGAGTATCAGGGCGGGGAGTATCAGGACGGGGAGTATCAGGACGGGGAGTATCAGGACGGGGAGTATCAGGAAGGGGAGTATCAGGGCGGGGAGTATCAGGACGAAGAGTATCAGGACGGGGAGTATCAGGACGGGGAGTATCAGGAAGGGGAGTATCAGGACGGGGAGTATCAGGAAGGGGAGTATCAGGACGGGGAGTATCAGGACGGGGAGTATCAGGACGAAGAGTATCAGGACGAAGAGTATCAGGACGAAGAGTATCAGGACGGGGAGTATCAGGACGGGGAGTATCAGGAAGGGGAGTATCAGGGCGGGGAGTATCAGGACGAAGAGTATCAGGACGGGGAGTATCAGGACGGGGAGTATCAGGACGGGGAGTAACAGGACGGGGAGTATCAGGACGAAGAGTCAGGACGGGGAGTATCAGGACGGGGAGTATCAGGAAGAAGAGTATCAGGACGAAGAGTATCAGGGCGGGGAGTATCAGGACGGGGAGTATCAGGACGGGGAGTATCAGGGCGGGGAGTATCAGGACGAAGAGTATCAGGGCGGGGAGTATCAGGACGAAGAGTATCAGGGCGGGGAGTATCAGGACGGGGAGTATCAGGACGGGGAGTATCAGGGCGGGGATTATCAGGACGGGGAGTATCAGGACGGGGAGTATCAGGGCGGGGAGTATCAGGACGGGGAGTATCAGGACGGGGAGTATCAGGACGAAGAGTATCAGGGCGGGGAGTATCAGGACGAAGAGTATCAGGACGGGGAGTATCAGGGCGGGGAGTATCAGGACGGGGAGTATCAGGACGAAGAGTATCAGGACGAAGAGTATCAGGGCGGGGAGTATCAGGACGAAGAGTATCAGGGCGGGGAGTATCAGGACGAAGAGTATCAGGACGAAGAGTATCAGGACGAAGAGTATCAGGGCGGGGAGTATCAGGACGGGGAGTATCAGGACTGGGAGTATCAGGACGGGGAGTATCAGGACGGGGAGTATCAGGACGAAGAGTATCAGGACGGGGAGTATCAGGACGAAGAGTATCAGGGCGGGGAGTATCAGGACGAAGAGTATCAGGGCGGGGAGTATCAGGACGGGGAGTATCAGGACGGGGAGTATCAGGACGGGGAGTATCAGGACGGGGAGTATCAGGACGGGGAGTATCAGGACGGGGAGTATCAGGACGAAGAGTATCAGGACGAAGAGTATCAGGGCGGGGAGTATCAGGACGGGGAGTATCAGGACGAGGAGTATCAGGACGGGGAGTATCAGGACGAAGAGTATCAGGACGAAGAGTATCAGGACGGGGAGTATCAGGACGAGGAGTATCAGGACGGGGAGTATCAGGACGGGGAGTATCAGGACGAAGAGTATCAGGACGAAGAGTATCAGGACGGGGAGTATCAGGACGGGGAGTATCAGGACGAAGAGTATCAGGACGGGCCATAACAAAATTTCTGTCTTGATTTTGACTATTTCTTTAATTTCATAATATTCCAAATGTATTCTCATAAATTATGTTGTATATTTAGAATAAATAACTTTAATGTTGAAATACTAACACCTTTTCTTGTAGCGCATATTTTCAGCTTTTTGACATAATTCTCGTAGTGCTTTATGTACGAGAAAATATTGGAATTGTTATTTTGAAGTATTGCTAATAGTAAGTAAAATATTGAACGTATCAGCTAGAAAACTCTTACGTCCATCGGTCCGTTTGAGCCCATTTCGGGCGAATGGCCGAATGGTCACGCCTACTTCCTCTTCTGGAGTGCTGTAACCCAGACGTGTGTGTTTCAGATACATTTGCCAGTAAAGTAGCAGCCATCCAGGACCAGTACGCAGACGCCTCCATCGGGAACGTGACGGGCTCCAACGCGGTCAACGTGTTCCTGGGCATCGGCGTCGCATGGACCATCGCCGCTGTCGCCTGGCGCTCCAAAGGCCAGGCTTTCCACGTGGACCCGGGGAACCTGGCCTTCTCCGTGACCCTGTTCACCATCATGGCGTGTCTGTGTGTGTGCACGCTGCTGTACCGGCGCAGGGCCTCGGTGGCGGGGGGCGAGCTGGGCGGACCCCGGACTTGTAAGATCCTCACCTGTCTGCTGTTCGGCTCACTCTGGCTCATCTACATCCTCCTGTCGGCACTGGAGGCCTACTGCCATCTACCGTCCTTTTAGAGACCTACCGCCAACGTGAAGGAGCGAGCAGGAAGAAACACTCAATTCTACTTCTATTTCTTGAAATCAAGCTGGGTCTTTCCAGAGCAAAGACAGATTGAACATATTTGGGGCATTAGATGTTCATAACGAGTGTTTGGTCTCTACATCCACATCTTCATCTCAGAGCTCAAAAACATTCATGTCCCTGAACCTCCAGACCAACTTGTTCTTATCATTACAGCACAATCTGCTCTAAAAACATGCTGATGATCAAAGAGCTGGCAGCTATTGTTTGTGGCCTAATTTACTTCACTCCTCAGTGGGCCGGATGAGAGCGGCAGTGGTGCAAACACACTAGACTCTCCTCCTCCTCATCACCATGGTGATTCTCTGTGATGACCTTTCACCTGCTCTTTAACCCACGTTTACATCCAGAGCTCATTTGATGTCATGAATCACATTAGAACCTTCAGCTACAAATATGAGGCGTTGCAAAAACAGAGATCTCCCTTTTGAAAAATTGTCAAAAAGAATTCATCAAGAAAAATTTTCTGATGTTTTGAAAACATCGCTCTACAAAGTGTAGGTAAAGGACACGTATTATGCAAATGGACTCTGTTCTAACACGTCCTCATCACAGTCACATGGTCTGATGAGTCCTCTCCCTCCGAGCCTCAAACACTTCCTGGATGTGTGAGGTCAGAGGTTTAGCATTAGCATTAGCATGTCAGCATTTACGCCATTACAGTGACTGCCAAAAGTATCCAAACCCCTCACGTCACCACCACAAACTCACACAAGTTGTATTGAAATATGTTTTTGTTAAAGGGAGACACAAAGTGGAAGGAAATGGATTCATGATTTCCAGATTATTTTTGTGCAAAAGTATTCAGCCGCTCTGCACTCACAGCTTTACATCTGTCAATCACACACATCACTTTGTGTTGCTCTTTCACAAAAAACATGACTTAAGTTTGTGTTCATGTGACAGTGTGTAAACCTTCCAGGAGTATGAATACTATATATATAGTATGTATGTAATTCCATCTGCTGCCAGTAGATGGAGCCAAAAGTCATTTTTCAACATGAGAAAAGTAACATGAAGTTTTTTTTAATGTATTTTGTTCAAAACATGAGGTGCCAAGAGGTCACTATAATGCATCATATTTGTCCTTTAAAGTATATCTTTAAAGGACAATATATATATATATATATATATATATATATATATATATATGTATATATATATATATATATATATATATATATATATATATATATATATATATATATGTATATGAACTCGCTCTGAGATGATTGAGCCCGTGTGGATGTAGAGGCACGAGAACAAAGAGATTACGGATGGTTCCAGACCATGTAGGATGATCCTACAGTGCAGCCTGTGATTGAGGGGCCAAAGGGGCCCCGTGCTGGACATCCACTGCCAACCAAACCCGCCCCTCCTGTGTTCTGCTGAGGAGCCTGACCAGACTCGCACGCTCCAGGAGAAACGCCTCTTTTTATTTTGGTTTTATTTCACTGTGCAACTCTTTTCTGCCTCCCTGGTTTTGGCCTTAAAATGATCCCGTAGAAATCCTCACATCAGTATCGGTCTAGGCCCCGCCTCCTCTTCACCTACCGCCAACTTTTCATTTAACAAACTTCTCAATGGCGTCACGTGTTGATGTTGTTACTGTAATTGTAAGAAAAGTGACTTCTGAGACGTCGTGCTTGGAAGAACCGGACTCTTGAGGAAGAAGCAGCACTGTGCACTACATATCGTGAAGTTTATAGTTTACACTAACGTGAAGGACGGATTCAGCTGAAGGACGGATTCAGCTGAAGGACGGATTCAGCTGAAGGACGGATTCAGCTGAAGGACGAATTCAGACGAAGGACGGATTCAGCTGAAGGACGGATTCAGCTGAAGGACGGATTCAGCTGAAGGACGGATTCAGACGAAGGACGGATTCAGCTGAAGGACGTCCTGGAAAACAGAATGATTGAGGACAAAACTACCAACAGTGTTTAGTGTGTGTTTCTGTGTGAGGAAACACTTTGTTCAATCTCCCTGCATTTTTGTAACGGCAAATTAATCCAAGCACGTGAGAGCCGCTCCGGGGCGGCTCCGAGGTGCTCAGGGCGGCTCCGGGCGGCTCCGAGTGGCTCCGCGGGCACAGGACACAGCGCACATTTCAAACTGGGAGAATCCTATACATTTCCCCAGAAAAGGAGGTTTACAGAGGACATTCTACATCTTTGCCATTTGATGTTTGCGACACTCGTTGGATTCTGAGCCGCAGACGTCCAGAGAACTGCTTTTTATGAACTCGTTTTGTTTTTCAGGGTCAAACGTTGAGTTGCTTTTGGAATATTGTACTTGCTGTAAAATGATCCTTTCTGTGGGTCATGAGCTGGAGGGAGAACGTGTTTATTGCAATTGGGGCTGCAGCAGCCGCACTTTCACTCCACGACTTATCCAATGATCATTTCTATTTTACTTCGAGACTTTTAAAACATTATCAACCAAATAAAGGTTGAATTATGGTGACTTCAGATTTCTATAGAGATGATTTACAAAAAGTATATTTTTGATGAAAACAGAAAATAGTTTGTTCTTCTTTTGTTAAAAAGTCTCTTAGAGTTTGTGTAGTGCAGAAATATTTGATTAGTCGATTAATCGTTGCAGCCCTAATTGCACCAATCAACAGCTCGAGGCTAAAGCACATGTGCAGTGTCCACAGAAGGACGAGGTGGGGACTTCCATTCGTGTATATGATATTGTAGTATTAGGAGTATTGTGTGTAGTGCCAGAGCCCCGTCTTTTCTCAAATATCAGATATAATCATTCTAATAATATAGTTGTATCTGCAGTTCTGACCATGAGCTCACAAAGTGCTTTTCACAAACATATCCAACCTTATTTTTGTCTTTGTGGATGGACTTATACATCGTTCCGTGCTTGTGCGTGCCCCGCCCCTTCTCCTTTGTCACTGGCTGGTTTATTAGGTACGCCTGGCCCCGCCCCCACAGACTCTCTCCATTGGTCGGTCCAAATCAAACCCAATCGGCTCTTTTCTCAGTGGAAACGTGTCATTCACGTGATTCACTTCAATTCAGGAGCGTTTGAACATTGGGACCAATCGTATTGCCATTGGGCGTGTCTATGTACAGTGTGTGTTGTGTGTGAGGGGGGGGGGGAGGAGTCTCATTGGTGCATGTGCCACGTTACAGACTCGTCGGTGTTGATGGAAATGTGATAGTACAGAGTCAAGTATTTTGAAATATTCAAGATGAAATGAACTATGATATAAATGTTTACAGAGACCAAACTCTCCTTTTGTTTTTGACACTCACACCAATAAAACTTGACAAATGGAACATGTTCAGTCGTTTTGTTTTCAATGTGGCGTTTCAGATCCCGGAGAAGCAGAAGAAGATGGAGGTTTCAGATTTTTACAGACACAATACAAACAAAAAGTACAGACATTTTAAAAACAAAGTGTTTGCTGACTCGAAATGCAGCCGACACCGTTTCCCCCCTAAATGTGCCGTTTTACATTACAAA
>NW_027315834.1:2835377-2882877 GCF_026437365.1 Eucyclogobius newberryi
CCTACACACATGTATCTACAGTTAGAAGTCTACATTTTAAAGGGTTCATACAAACTACTGATGCCATTGTATCATCTCGAGCTCTTAGTGGTTTCATAAAGCTATTATACAAGTACTAAATATTCATAAACCCTAATTACATCATATTGCAGCGGCTGAACCGCCTGTGAGCGTACACATTGAAATAATTGGTCACATGACATTTCGAATGGTCAAAAGTGCATTTGATTAAACATAATAGGGAGGAGTACCATATGAGAGCATGACCTGGGAGTAGCCGGGGCGGGGCCGGAGCTCCAGGAATGTACCAGTATACACTCAGAAAAAAGAAATATCTGGTTCAAAGGACTTGAATTCAAAATGGTTAACCCAGTTTTACTTGAAATAATAAAGTAAATCTGCCAATCTGAGCCATTTTCTTTCCCCATTGGCAAAAAGATTGGTTTGAAATCAGAAGCAACTCGTCTGATACAATAATCTACATCGCGTGAGTCGTTTGGATTCTGAATCCAAGTCCTTTGGACAGACGTAGATATTCTTTGTTTTGTAGTGTACTTCAGTGTTCAAAGTGACAAAAACCTGCCACAGAACCTGCCACAGAACCTGCCACAGAACCTGCCACAGAACCTGCCACAGAACCTGCCACAGAACCTGCCACAGAACCTGCCACAGAACCTGCCGCGAGTTCAGTCCAACACAATCATCCTTTTCCATGTTTTATCGTAGGGTTGTCCAGACGCTCATGTCTCCAGCTCGAGTGGTCAGTAGTACTTGTATACATACATAAGATAAAGTACACAGAGCATTATTAAAGCTATTATTGATACGGCCCATGTCACTGATACATGGGGTACAAATACTCACGCTGCAGTCATGATATATTATTGAGCCTTATTGTACACGCGCCATCGCAGCACGTTCTATATATATATATATTCATTATAGAACGTGTTCCAGACAGAAACAAACTCAGGGAAACTTTGCATATTCCAACAGAAATAATTTTAAAAAAGATCACGTGTCAGGTTTATGTGTGTCTATTTTTTTTGTTGGATGTTCTTGAATTTATTTTTTATTTTTATTAAAACACATCCAAAAGAGCTAAAAAAAGTCATTATGCAACTTCTCATATCCACACACACCTGACCTCATTGGGTTTGGTGCTCGTCTCCATGGAGATAGAGAAGTTTAAAGCCATTCTGTGGAACATTCCAGACAAAACGATCTCGATGGAGACGGGCAGGTGACAGATCCTCAATATGACCTTTAAAGCCAACGAATGACGCACCAGTCCAACGTGGACAGTTCTGACACAGATGTCCATCATTTGGCTCTGGCATTGGACATCCACAGATTCTCTAAGCTGAGACTAAAAGAAGATTTTTGCTCCATTAAAGGTCCCATATCATCAACTTTTCAGAGCTTTGAACCTTCTTACAGTGCTATTGGTGCCTCATGGGCCTAAAGTGGTTTTTGATTGATTCCCGCAGTTTTTAGCGAGAGTACAGACTCTCTCCTTCTCCTCGGAGGAACAGACAGACGGGGGCAACTCACATGAGGCCCCCCCAAATACATTGTTTGTTTGCTGTAACCCGACCCAACATTTTTCAAGTGGGTCGGTTGGTAGATAAATTCTCTTTTTTTTTTTTAACTTTGAAGGCAAATCAAAAAATCAAAATCGTTGACCCGCGGTGACCACCAGGGGTCAGGCTTCAACAGTCCAGGGGTCAGGCTTCAACAGTCCAGGGGTCAGGCTTCAACAGTCCAGGGGTCAGGCTTCAACAGTCAAAAAATGAAAAATCAACCTTTTGTACGCCGTGATCCTTTAATTGGTAGTGAAGGCGAACGGGGGGAACATGCGGGGGACACGGGCGTCGCCATGTTTGTTGTGATTACGCTGCTGGGCGTGTTTCCGTCCCAGAATGCAAAGCGTGCAGGTCAAATTTAATATGAGATTGACACCATGATGGTGACACTGATATACCAAAAAATAAAGATACAGGTTCAATCCTGCATGGTCTGTTCTATACAGAAGCATAGAGCATAACTTGCATTTCCAAGTTATAGGTGTAGCACACAACACTTAATATTATCAAATAAACCCTTAGGGAAGACTACAAAACGGGAAAAATAGCATGATATGGGATCTTTAAAACACCATCATTTATCACTTCTGCCCTAAATTATATTTATTCTTCTATAATCTGCCAAACCCTGAACAAATCTCCTGGTTCCGACACCCTAAGCAATACATCATTTTATCTCATGAAGACATTTAATTTTGGCAGTGCAGTTTTGGTTCTGCCACTTCCACAGTCGACTTTTGGTGTGACACTGGACACTGCTGGTTCGCTCTGTCCAGTCCTCTGTCCTCGGTCCTGTCCTCGGTCCTGTCCCCGGTCCTGTCCTCGGCCCTGTCCTCGGTCCTGTCCTCGGTCCTGTCCTCTGTCCTGTCCTGTCCTCTGTCCTGTCCCCTGTCCTGACACAGCACTCAGGCCGCACTGAGGCAGAACGGACCTGACAGAACGATACAAGTGACAGGAGTATCCAGGCCCATATGCACTGAAACATTCTGATTGAAAAAGGCTTTGCTCCTCAATTCTCGGGTTGGATAAAAGATCAAAGTAAAAAAAGGAAATAATATGAAAAGGAAGTGGTACAACCAAAACTAACACAAATGTCCTTTTAGGGCCGAACAGACTTCAAAAATGTATTTACACTTCTGTGAATTCTGTAGTCAAATTAACCTCAAATTGACATTCCAGACGTGGTTCTCCTGCAGCAGCGAGTTCTTTTGCAGCGGGTTCTCCTGCAGCGAGTTCTCCTGCAGCGAGTTCTCCTGCAGCGAGTTCTCCTGCAGCGAGTTCTCCTGCAGCGAGTTCTCCTGCAGCGAGTTCTCCTGCAGCGAGTTCTCCTGCAGCGAGTTCTCCTGCAGCGAGTTCTCCTGCAGCGAGTTCTCCTGCAGCGAGTTCTCCTGCAGCGAGTTCTCCTGCAGCGAGTTCTCCTGCAGCGAGTTCTCCTGCAGAGAGTTCTTCACGCTCGAAGCCCGTTTTCCATTTGGATCATTTGTAAAGGGGACCGAGCCCGGGGGGGCGGGGCACAAAATTCCTCGTTTTCCAGGAACAATCAAAGATCAAGTGTGTTTTAGGGAGAGTTCCTCATATTCTTCCAATGCCACAGGGTAAATGCTGGGCTGTAGTACCACCTGCTGGTCACACACCATTAGTGCAGCTTTTTTCAAATAAAATGAGTCTTTATAGCAGCCAGTGGTAAGACACTTCCAACTGCTTAAGTCCTAAAATCTCAGTAGTTTTCTTACAGGCAAATCCACAGGCTGAGCACGACATAAAGTTATTTACAGGGGCAGAAATACAAAAAAGTACATCTATAATGAAGGCGGAAGATGAATGCTGTATACTGCAATTCAAAGTATCTTAAGTACCAAACATTCCCCCACAAAAATGTGATTTAAAAAATGTAAAAGGGTAATGAGATTAATTAAATTATATAAATATTATTAAATGAGAAATACCTCATAAAAACACAAATTAAAAAAGGAGGAACACGTTTGAGCAGGACAGATGAGCTGAAGACGACATGAAGTCCCGGTGTGTGGACTCAGCTGAAGGACAGTTCTGCCTCGGACAGCGCTGGGGTGGACGAGTTGGAGCAGTTGTCCGTGCTGCGACTCCAGGACCTCCGGGTGGGGGTGGAGGAGGGCGTGGAGCAGTTGGAGGGGGGTCCGGAGCCGGAGTCTGGGCTACTGTCCTTGCTCTTGTGGTTGAGCTCGGACTGCAGGCAGCAGCAGATCTCCTGTTGCAAGCGCGCAAACTCCTCGTCCATGTCCCGATGAAGCTGGAGCTGGAGCTGAGGAAACATCACACATTAAAGCCACATTTAACTCTGCACCGTTCAGACTCTGCTGAGCACGTCCACCTCTGTATTCCATGAACTATGGACAATACTTACGGCCGGTCGTCCAGGTGATCAGTACTCAAATGAAGCGTGTGAGGAATAATGACATTAAACCACCGTGAATGTCTTACCAAAATGCATGTTTATTTATGTTTTTTGGACATGCAGTGCATCTCAGCCACAGGTTTGAAACACCGACAGTGATCATCTCCCCTTTGGCACACTCTGTCACCGGCTACAGTCAACCGCCTGAATCCTCATGATGGATGACAAAAGCCCCTCCAGAGGAACTGTGTGTGAGCACTTTAGAGACAGTGTTACACAACTGGAACACTTCTGGAGAATGGAATATGGACCTGCACAAGGGCCAGACGTGTAGCGTGCGGCTCCTGCTGTGTTTATGTATTGTGTGTCATTTGGTGTCATTTATAACATTATTTTGTGGTGGATTTGATGACTGGAGATAAGTTGCCCGTTACTTTCCATTGTGAAAGTTTGAATAAGCAGACGAGCGGTACCTTTTAGTCTCTTCTTTATTGACTTCCATCAACCAACAACAATCAATTGAATACCTTCACCACTCTAATACTTCCTTCACCCTTTCAAAATAAAATACATTTTGTGTGTGAGACATAATATAGGTTTGCCATACAGGTCCCCCCCGAACACACAAAATAACAAAATAGAACAAAACGCTTAGGTGCAGTGGTAGGACTATTAGAGTTCCTGACCACAACGGAGGGTGAGACTGGCCTATGCAAACTATCCCTGGTAATGACAAAGGCAGGGGGTGGCCACGGCGAGCAGGGGGGGCGGCCACGGCGAGCAGGGGGGCGGCCACGGCGAGCAGGGGGGCGGCCACGGCGAGCAGGGAGGGCCAACTGCACCTCGTCTTTAAGCACATGGACCGGTTTTAAACGATCAACCGAAATCTGCTCGTGACAAGTCCCCCGCTCCACCAGGAAGGCCTTAGGCCCGGCTTCCAGAACGCGAAAGGGGCCGTCGTACGGTGGCTCTAGTGGCAAACGATGTGCATCATGGCAGATGAAAACATATTTCGCTGACATCAGGTCCTGCGGCAGAGTTAGACAATGATGAGCAGGAACAGGAGCAAAAACCTCAGCTTCCCTTTGATAACCAGGCTGGCCACGCGAGGGCCTACCCCCGAAGAGCCCAGAAGAAACTCCCCAGGGACCCTTAAAGTCTGTCCGAGAACCAACTCCGCAGAAGAGGAATTGAGGTCGTCTTTGTGGGCTGAACGCAGGCCCAACAGGACCCAGGGCAGCCTGTCCACCCAACTACTGTCCACAAGAGAGGCGCGAAGAGCAGCTTTCAAAGTGCGGTGAAAACGTTCACACAGCCCATTAGCTTGTGGGTGATATGCAGTTGTCCGGTGGAGTTTAACCAGCCACAGCATTCCACCGCTCGGAAGTAAACTGCGGGCCCTGAATGCCCGTGCCACCTCAGCTGAAGTAGTAGACGACAGAGGAACTGCTTCAGGCCAACGCGTAGTTCTGTCCACCACATTCAATATATGCGTAGATCCCCTGGAAGGAGGAAAAGGACCGACCAAGTCTACATGGACATGCTCAAACCGCCTGACAGGAATCAGGGAAGGGCCCAGGGGAGCTTTGGTGTGGCGTTGCACCTTAGCGCGCTGGAAGGCAACACATGTAGTGGCCCAAGTCTTAGCATCCTTACGGAGGCCAGGCCACACAAACTTTGCCACCACCAGTTTCACGGAGGCCTTAACCCCGGGGTGAGACAAGGAATGAACAGCATCAAAAATCTGTTGACGCCAGCTGACAGGAACCACAGGCCGCGGTTTGCCGCGGTTTGACAGCAAGCGCAGTCTTAGCTCTGTTAAAAGCCTGCAGCCTCTCTGGGGTCAACTCCACCTCCCGATTACCCTTCTTGCCCCTGAGTGCTTCGTACAAAGGGTGCATAATGTGGGCAGTCCGCGGAATAAAGCGGTTATAACAGTTTACCATACCCAAAAAACACGGAAACGCTGAATAGTTTCGGTTTTAGTAGGAAGTGGAACAGCACCATGAGGCGTCACGCGGTGGCCCAGAAACTCAATCTCAGATAATCCAAACTGACACTTTGCCGGGTTCACAATCAATCCATGATCAGTAAGGCGCTCAAACAGCAGGCGGAGGTGGATGTGCACCTCCGCTGTGGGACTGGCTACTGGAATGTCGTCAACATAGACAAACAGAAAAGGCCTTTCACGTAACACAGAGTCCATAAGCCGCTGAAACGTCTGTGCAGCACCTTTCAGCCCAAACGGCATCCTCAGAAACTCAAATAATCCAAAAGGAGTAATCACTGCTGTCTTCGGCACATATTGAGGATGAACTGGGACCTGGTGATAACCTGTCACCAGATCTACAGCACCCGCCAAATGCACAGAAAAATCCTGAATGTGTGGGACTGGGTATCTGTCGTTAGTGGTGGCGTTGTTGAGGCGTCGAAAATCCCCACATGGCCGCCACCCACCGTCGGACTTAGGAACCATGTGCAAAGGGGAGGCCCAGGGGCTGTTAGAGCGGCATACAATGCCGAGCCGCTCCATATTCCAAAACTCCTTTTTGGCTATTACAAGCTTAGCCGCATCTAACCGGCGTGCCTGAGCAAAAAACAGCGGGCCGTCTGTGGTAATATAATGCTCCACCCCATGTTTCGCTACAGCAGCAGAAAATGTAAGGACAGTTAGAGCAGGAAACTCTGCTAAAAGTCTCTGGTATGTATCCCCTGCTGCTAGCATGTTAGCGAGGAGTGGTCCAGCCCGCCCAAGCGTACATGGATAAGAACTAAATGATACAGCATCAATCAGACACCTATTAGTAACATCCACCAACAGTCTATGAGCACACAAAAAAATCTGCACCTAGAATGGGAACTGTAACAGAAGCCACTACAAAGTCCCAGCTGAACATTAAAACAAACAGAAATGAACCTGGTGCGGATGGGGGTCCCGTTGGCTGCATCCAAAGAAAGCCCCAGTCCAGGTCCCAAAGTGTCAGCAGAGGAGGCGGGAACGATACTGCGCTGCGCCCCTGAATCCACCAGGAAACGTCTCCCTGACATGCCGTCCTCAACGAAAAGCAGCTTGTCTGATCCGCCGATACACGACGCTGCTAGCGTGCACCGGCTCTCTCGTTTCCCTGCTGCTGAAACGAGCACGGCGGAATGCAGCGCCGGGTCTTCACTCCAAAACGCCGATGATAGAAGCACAGCGGGCGCTCTGTGACCGCTGCAACGTCCACAGCACCCGGGTCCATCGGCTCTTGCATGTCGGAGTCCTGACGGGACGCTAGCCAGAGCTCATCTGCCTCTTCAGCCAAACCCTGGTAATCCTGCCTGTTCACAAGGCCAGGGTGGTGCGCACGGGAGGCGGGAGCTGGTGCAGGAACAGGTGGGTGAATAGAAAAGATGCATCACCGGTTCCAAGCAAGGCTAACATGTTCTCCATGAGTTCTGACGGTTTACTGTCGCCTAACCCCGACATCGACAGCAGGTGGTCAGCTCGCTCCATGTCAGACAGCTGGTACAAACGCAGTAATTCTGGCTTCAGCGCCTCATACTTGTTGCCATGAGGTTGGGCACGGAGCAGTCCCATCATCCTGCGAGTAGTGGCAGAATCCAACACCGAAACAACGTGAAAATACTTTGTGTCGTTGGCAGTGATGCCTCGTAGTTGAAACTGCGCCTCAACATGATGGAACCAGGGCTCTGGGTCGTGTTGCCAAAACTCCGGGAGCTTAATAGTAGCCGCAAACATTGCTGTCGCAGACGGGACAGCGGCCGCGGAAGAGCTCTCAACTGACATATTCCCAACGTCAGGGTCACCAATGTGGAAGTTTGAATAAGCAGACAAAAGATACGTTTTAGTCTCTTCTTTATTGACTTCAATCAACCACACCTGTGCAATAACCATCAACTTCAATAACTTCACCCCTCTACTACTTCCTTCACCCTTTCACAATAAAATACATTTTGTGTGTGAGACATAATACAGGTTCGCCATACCATTGTAGTTTGGGCCTTTCTAGAAATGGTGCTATTGTTAAGATTATTCTGGACGTCTCGCAGTGAGCCAACCCGGATCAACCAAGCCCCAAGTGTCTTTCTTCAATGAAGACTCAAGAAATGCAAAAAATAATGTGGAATTCTCTCTACTTTAGCCTGCCATGCTGACGATCAACTTGAATGGAAAAATAAAAAGATTCAATAATAATACATATATCTAACAAAATGCACGTCCAAAAGGCTAATAAAATCAGAAAACGTGATGCGTAAAATCTACTCGCCTCCTGCCGAAAAATCTAGGCTCTTTACAGCCTTTACGCACGAGAATAATTCTGTGTGAATAAGGCCTTAGTCCCACCATTCTAAAGCTATTCTTATTGGCTAGAATAATATGTCAATCAAAGTCTGCTACGTCGCTAGCATGCAGCGCTATGTGGATGTCAACAGTGGAACCATGTGCGTCAGAAGCGGCGCATTTTTTTTGCGGCGGCTGTAGCAAACAAACCCGTGGACAGAAAAATGGATGGGCTCATTCTGTAGCTAACAGTCTGAAGAAAAGATCGATGCCAAACACCATCTTATAAGTCAAACAGGTCATTTGTTATGGACGGAGAAATGCGCCGGACGAGCCTTAATCCTGACTATCGTCAGAGAAGAAGACTTTGTTTACTTGACAATATCTCAAAATCAGATAACTTCAGGAAAAATACAAGTGGATATTGTTTTTCAATGATTCCTTACGGACAGACTGAGCACAAGGATGTACAGAATTAAAGCCGTTTCGTCCATCATAAACAGCAAACAGGACATGCGTTTGTAAAAGTTGAGACTTTCTCACAAACTATTGGTAATTGCTTCTTGGGGCGTAATATTCAATGTAAATCAATGACATATTCGTTTTGTTGAGAAAATAAGCTTCAAAATGATGTACAACTTGCTGGTATTGACCACGGAAATAAAAGTGATGGTGTAAGAGAATATTTGAGATATGGAAAATGCGTGCCGGCGCGCAGGTGGGTGGTAACAGGTTAAAGAAGGTCTGTCTTTTTTAACAAAACAGACTTTTTAACTCCTCTTTCAAGTTCATAGGGTGTAGGGCAGAGGGCGTGGGGCAGAGGGCGTGGGGCAGAGGGCGTAGGGCGCGGGGCAGAGGGCGCGGGGCAGAGGGCGCGGGGCAGAGGGCGTGGGACCGTGGTCGTAGGGCAGAGGGCTGCAGTGATCAGCCAGCCAGTGCGTGTGTTGTATAAAGTGTATTGTGGGAAATATACTGAGGCGAGTACAGACTCCTCTGATGCGTCCTCAGTAAAACGGAATAAGTTCTTATCCAGAGATTTCCAGTGAACTTGCCGGCTAAACTCACATCTATGCTGGACCATGAGTGTCGCTCCCTGCAGCACACTCTGTCCCCTGCAGGACACTCTGCCCCCTGCAGGACACTCTGCCCCCTGCAGGACACTCTGCCCCCTGCAGGACACTCTGCCCCCTGCAGGACACTCTGTCCACTGCAGGACACTCTGTCCACTCTGGAGAGCAGCTTCAGTGACTGATCCACCCTCGCTGTGTGAAGGAGACGTTTCACAGTCTTTCCTTCTGCTGCTGTCAGACTTTAGAACAAACACTGTTAGTCCTGAACATGTGCAATACTGACTTAACCATGTGCAATACTGCCATGTGCAATTACTGTCGCACTCACACACAATTAATGTCATATTCATGTGCTTATAACTGATGTAAAAAAGAGTGTTTACTTAACATTAGTTTTAGTTTTATTTGTCTTATGTCATGATGTAAGTTATCTGTCCTTTTCCTCTGTATCTACTTGAGTTGTAACACCAACATTTCCCCATGTGTGGACAATAAAGGAATATCTTATCTTATCTCACAATAGACTTAAGTGATCATGGTGCTCTCTACATTATTATGTCTTCAAGTATGCTTTGGATTTTACCGATACAACAGAGAAGTTGCCGTCACTAGAAATGCGGTGATATAGTCTGTGTTCGCCCTTGCAGGGCGTGATCAGGGCGAGTATCTCGAGGGGCCGTTTTGGATCAACTTAAAACTGTTTAAAACCGCTCCCACAGTCTTAAGTTTGGATCGTGTCGGCGGTGGATAGAGGTAGTGAATGAGTTGTGAGTGATGTGCAGTGGCAGGGTGCTCTCACCAGGGGGAGCTGATCCTCTATCTGCTGCAGGACGTCCCTCTGCCTCAGCATGAGCTTGTCCTGTCTCCGGCTCTGGGCCTCCTCCAGCTGCAGACCGCACACGACATTAAAGCTCAGCCTGTTCCATCAGGGAGGAGCATGTGAGGACTTACCCTCCGGATCAGAGACACCGAGTCGTGGATGTGCTTCTTGTTGATCTCGTTGAGTTCCCTGTGAGACAGAGACAGAGGAGTGACGCCCCACACGCCCCGATGTATTCACCCCTCCAGAGCCCGCTCACACACTCACGCTTCAGCCTTGTCCTTGTCTCGGATCCGGGCCTCACTGATGCTGTTCTGACGTTTCCTGTCCAGCATCTTCTGCAGCTCTTTCTTCTCCCTGAGGACAATCACAAGACCACGATGTAACCAAACAGCACAGCGTCAAAGGACAGCTGCAAATATGCTGAATATGTTTGCATCAGCACAGCACAGCGTTATAATGTAAAGGGTCGCCACTACTTATTTCCATCTTCTGGCCCGTGCGGGAGCCATGTTTCTTAGATGGTGCAGCGGACGGATGCCATGGCGTTCTGGTGCTCTATGTTTTGTCTGATTTAATACGTACATCATGTGGCAGTGTGCGATACACCTGTAAAGAGTGGGACTGGTTCTCCTCCTGAAGAACTGTTTTTTGTAGTTCTTCCTGGCCGAGAAGGAGGGTCTAAGGACAGGGGACGCAGGGACATCGCCCCTCGTCCCCACGGACATCGTTTAATCCGTTTTTCACTGTCGCCCTCAGAGGCAACGGTTGATTTTGGGCGTTACGAAAATAAATTGAATTGAGAAGAGGAAAGCGAGCGTGGGTCTCTTTGGAGTCGTGGTGCACATACGGTCTCCAACGTTCGCACACTCAGCAACAAGATGGAAGAACTAGGGCTGCTGACGAGAAGACACAAAGACTTTTCTTCATCTTCTGTTTTGTGCATAGCTTAACGTCAGTCCCAGAGTGCGCGGTGAATCTAAAGGGATTTCAGCACCTCCACAACAGACAGAGGGATGACTCCAGGGGAAAAATAAGATTTTATTTCAACAACCGCCATTTCCTCCGCCGTGTGGCTGGGCGCTCCCTTAGAGATAAGGTGAGGAGCTCGGCCACACGGGGGGAGCTCGGAGTAGAGCCTCTGCTCCTCCACGTCGAGAGGAGCCAGCTGAGGTGGCTCGGGCATCTGTTCCGGAGCCTCCTGGGCGCCTCCCTCGGGAGGTGTTTCAGGCATGTCCCACCGGGAAGAGGCGCCGGGGAAGACCCAGGACACACTGGAGAGACTATGTCTCTCGGCTGGCCTGGGAACGCCTCGGGATCCCCCCGGAGGAGTTAGAGGAAGTGTCTGGGGAGAAGGAAGTATGGGAGTCCTTGCTCAGACTGCTGCCCCCGCGATCCGGCTCCGGATAAAGCGGCAGAAGATGGATGGATGGATGGTGTCTTCAGATGTGACTGATCTCCAAACACTGCAAACCATTCTACTCTCCATGTGAGTTCCCCTCCTTCATCCTTCATTACTTTGTGGATTTTGTTCACTGACAATGGCAATAAAACAGATTCTGATGTGTTTACTCAGTAACGAGCTGAGCTGCAAAGTCACATGTGAAACTGCCTGAAATGAACAAAAGCAGCGCTTCAGAGCTGGACTTCAGTGCTAATCATTTAGTCAATAACAAACAGCATGTTTAGCATCAGTCCACATGGCACCAGGACGGGAGGAACCAGCAGTGTGAGGGTCTAAATGTCAGCTGGAATCCCATGTGACCCTCATGTACAGCTAGTTTGTTTTACTCCTATTTGTCATTTTTCACTCTTAAGTTGGCCATAATTTCTTCTGTTCTAGAGATATTTGGAGGATTTCCGTTAAAATATATATAATATGCACATTTTAAGACGTTCACACACGTATACTTCAACACCCCAGTGTCCTTCCACACACCTACTCCATGTGAGTATAGGCCCCCGGGAGCCTATATTCCATGTGAGTATAGGCCCTCAGGAGCCTATACTCCATGTGAGTATATGCCCTCGGGAGCCTATTAAATCACCTGTTATATCTGAACTGCTACTGGACAATAACATTGACCTGCTTCTCCTCTGTGAAACATGGCAACAGCCCCTGGACTTCTATGCTCTCAACCAAGCCACTCCCTCCAACTACACTTACACTGCCAAACCCCGCCTCTCCGGGCGTGGGGGAGGTCTTGCTGTTATTCATAAAAAATCTACATCCATCACTGAACTGAACCTCAACCTTCCATCCATCTCATCATTTGAATACCTCGCCTTCTCCCTCCCCAACTCTATCACCGCTATCCTGATCTATCGTCCCCCAAAGCCCCGCCCCTCTTTCCTCACTGAATTGTCTGAACTCCTCACCATCGCATCCTCTCTCTCTGCCCGCCTCCTACTCACTGGTGACTTCAACATCCACATTGACTGCCCCAACGGCCCACTGACATCCGACTTCCTCTCTCTCCTGGACTGCTTCCATCTCACCCAACACATTGACTTCCCCACCCATACCAAAGGCCACACTCTGGACTTAGTCTGTTCCTCTCTCCTACCCATATCTAAGCCACACCCCCTCCCCTTCCCACTCTCTGATCATCTCTGCATCCTTTTCTCCGCCCCCCTACCCTCGCCCCACAACCCCAAAAAACGCACCATCACCTACCGCAATATCAAGTCAGTCAACCCCCTCACGCTCTCCCAGCTCATATCCTCTGCTTTCCCCCCTGACTCCCCCCCCTCTTCCCCCGACGACTATGCTGTCATGCTCAACACCACCCTCTCCGACTCCCTTGACTCCCTAGCCCCCTGGAAAACCTCCTCCGTCTCATACATCAACCCCGCCCCCTGGTACACCCCTGAACTCCGCACCATGAAGCAGACTGGCCCCCAACTCGAACGACTCCTCAAAAGAACCCGCCTCACCGTCCACGCCGAAGCTTTCAAATTACACATCTCCTCCTACCGTGACGCTCTCCAAGCCGCCAAATCTGCCCACCTCTCCACCCTCATCAACAGCTCCCACCGGAGCCCTCGCACCCTGTTCTCCACCGTCAACAAGCTGCTCCAGCCACCGGACATCACTCCATCCTCCTCCCCTGACCTCTGCAACTCTTTCCTCCTTGCCTTCAATGACAAAATTTCCAAAATCAACAGCTCCATGATTGCCGTCTCCATTAACTCCATCACCACCCCCACCCCTGCCCCCCACCCCTCTCCCTGACCACCCACCCTTCCCTCCCCTCACCACCCTCTCCTCTGTTAACTCCTCTCATATCATAGACCTCATCACCGCTTCCAAAACCACCACCTGCTCTCTCGACCCCCTCCCAACGACTCTGACCAAGGCCTGCCTCCCTGATCTCATCCCCCATCTCACCACCCTCTTCAACCAGTCTTTATCCCTCGGCCATGTTCCTTCCATCTACAAACTGGCCTCCATCACCCCCATCCTCAAAAAACCCACCCTAGACTCCGCCAACCTCTCCAACTACCGCCCCATCTCCAACCTGCCGTTCCTCTCAAAAACGCTGGAACGCATCGTCGCCGCCCAACTTCACACCCACCTCCAGTCAAACAACCTCTATGAACCCCTCCAATCTGGCTTCCGCCCACTTCACAGCACTGAAACAGCCCTGGTCAAAGTACTCAACGATCTCCTCACCTCTGCAGACAGGTTGAGTTGGCGGAGGATGTGACCAAGGGGGAAGAGGTAGCAGATGAAGAGGAGGGGGCCGAGGACTGAGCCCTGGGGGACCCCTGCGTTACTGGGGAGAGGGTGGATGAGTGACCGGAGAGGGAAATGAACTCTTGCCTGTTGGTGAGGTAGGATGTGAGCCAGTCAAGTGCAGAGCCCTCAACACCCAGTTGGCGCAGCCTTTGTAGGAGGATGGAATGGTTTATAGTGTCAAAGGCTGCGCTGAGGTCCAGTAGTAACAGGATGTTGAGTCTCCCTCACTCACAACATTCAAATCCCGCCTAAAAACATACCTCTTCACCCAAGCCTATGACCTCCCCTACCCCTAGCCTCCTCTACCCCATTGCCTACTCTTCTACCCCCTGTTACATCCCCATCTTTTTCCCTCTACTTCTTCTGTCTTGTTCATTTTATCTGTATATTAATGTGTATTGTACGTGTTGTCCCCCCCTGTCTGTAAATACCCCCCGTTTTTAAAAATGTTCAGCGTCTTTGGGTCACTGAAAAGCACTTTATAAATAAAAGTTATTATTATTATTATTATTATTATTATTATTATTATTATTATTATTATTATTATTATTATTATTATTATTATTATTATTATTATTAGGCCCGAGCGCCACAAGCTGGCGAGAGGCCTATTAATCTCGTAAGGCCGTGCGAAGCACGGCTGCGAAAGTGCGCACGTAGTGCGCACGAAATCGAGCGCGAAGCGCTCGCCCACTTCCAAACACTCACTAACGCACTCCTCCACTCATGCACGCCCCGTGCATACTAATTAGTTGTAGGAAAATGGAACATTACCGTTGTAAACGGGCGAAGCCCGTGCAAAAGTTCGCACTAAACGAGCACTTTACATTGGGATGACGACCGCAAAGCGGTCGTCATCCCCATATAAAGCACTAATTTGCGCTAAGTAGCTCACGAATACGTTCCCCATCTCTTGCATGTTCCGTGCATATAAGCATGTAATGCAAAAATTGAACATTATTACTGTATAGAGGGCCAAAAACACAAAATTATCGAAAGTACCCGTCAGTGACCAGGGACCCACACCATGAGGTAGGAAAGCGCGAGCGCTTTCCGAAAATGTATAGTTTATGATATTTGAAAAATGGGAAACATTGTTTTCGCATCGGAATATTATTCTTTCTTTCTTCTTCTTCTTCTTCTTCTCGGGACCAACCCCCCTATTTTTCACCCAGTGAACATTGACGAAAAGTCACAAAAATTTGCACACCTCTAAAAATCGTGCCTCTCTACATTCTGGCTATTTCCCTTTTCTAAAATAAAAAAAATTGGCGCGTCAGCGCCCCCAAATGTACCAAAAATGCATTGAGAGATGGGAAATGACCCAAAAAAAATCTGATCGTAGAATCATGAAATTTGGCGCAGAGGTAGATGGTGACAAGAGAAGTAAAAAATATTATTACGGCAACGCCGTCCGCCCAACCAAATGTCGGCCATATTGCTTCAAAAATGGCTAAACATGACTTCGGAGTTTTTCCAAACGTCGTACTTTTACGAACTCCTCCCAGGGCGTTGGCCCTAAAAAGCTGAAATTTGGTGAAAATGCTACTGAGGAGTGGGACATCAAAAGTAATCCAAATTACATTGACCCTGTCACAGTCTCTGTGCGGCGAAGCCGCAAACTGTAGCAAGAATTTCAGAAATCTCCCAAATTTAACATTTCTGCCGTTTGCGCAGATAAAGTCCGAATTGCGTCAAATTAGAATCAGTTGTTAAACTCTTTGCCCTAAACCTACTTGAAGTGAAATAAATTAATTTGGAGCCACAGCGCCCCCTACAGATTTTATATGGAGGTTAAATATTTAGTTTTGCGAAATTATATGAAATTTGACACACAACTCAATTTTGGCATCCCCATCAAAAAAAGTCAGTGAGACCCATGTCATAATTGTTATGGCGTTGCCGTAACGATGACCGAAACCTTCCATGTTATTCCAATGGGGAAATCGCCAGAACATGTTTACACTTTAGACTTTCACAAACTCCTCTTAGGGCGTCAGCCCTATTAACCTGAAATTTGGTGAGACTCATCTTCAGGGGTGGACCATCAAAAGTTATCCACATTTATTCAAAGAGTCACGGTGTCTGTGCGGCAAAGCCGCACATTTTGCCAAGAATTCAAAATAAAATTGCTTTTTGATGGTAAAACAAAGGGGAGAAGATGTGACAGCGTCACAGATTCAGCAGTAGGCGTAATAAAAGTACAATTGGGGCGCGTTAGCGCCCCCTCCTCTTGCGGCGTGGCGAGGGCCGATCATTGCCGCTTGCGGCTATATTTATTATTATTATTATTATTATTATTATTATTATTATTATTATTATTATTATTATTATTATTATTATTATTATTATTATTATTATTATTATTATTATTATTATTATTATTATTATTATTATTATTATTATTATACTCCATGTCAGTATATGCCCTCAGAAGCCTATACTCCATGTCAGAATAGGCCCTCAGGAGCCTTTACTCCATGCCAGAATAGGCCCCCGGGAGCCTATACTCCATGTGAGTATAGGCCCTCAGGAGCCTATACTCCATGTCAGAATAGGCCCCCGGGAGCCTATACTCCATGTGAGTATAGGCCCTCAGGAGCCTATACTCCATGTCAGAATAGGCCCTCAGGAGCCTATACTCCATGTCAGTATAAGCCCCCGGGAGCCTTTGAAGACGTACACCTCCAGTAGGTGGCAGTAGATGGTGGGACTTACTTCTCACACGTCTCCTTGAGCTTCTTCAGTTGTGTGCTGTGACACTCTTTGGCAGTTTCCTTAAGCTTCTGGAGAGCCTGACACAGAAACAGAGCTGTCAGTATCATGTGTATCATGTGTATCATGTGTACATGTGTATCATGTGTATCATGTGTATCATGTGTACATGTGTATCATGTGTACAAGTGTATCATGTGTATCATGTGTACATGTGTATCATGTGTATCATGTGTATCATGTGTACATGTGTATCATGTGTACAAGTGTATCATGTGTATCATGTGTACATGTGTATCATGTGTATCATGTGTACAAGTGTATCATGTGTATCATGTGTACAAGTGTA
Source organism: Eucyclogobius newberryi (assembly GCF_026437365.1). Taxonomy (NCBI): domain Eukaryota; kingdom Metazoa; phylum Chordata; class Actinopteri; order Gobiiformes; family Gobiidae; genus Eucyclogobius; species Eucyclogobius newberryi. The sequence continues at coordinate 2,852,319 of NW_027315834.1, forward strand.
TCATGTGTATCATGTGTACAAGTGTATCATGTGTATCATGTGTATCATGTGTACAAGTGTATCATATATATCATGTGTACAAGTGTATCATATATATCATGTGTACAAGTGTATCATATATATCATGTGTATCATGTGTATCATGTGTATCATGTGTACAAGTGTATCATGTGTATCATGTGTATCATGTGTACATGTGTATCATGTGTACATGTGTATCATGTGTATCATGTGTACAAGTGTATCATGTGTATCATGTGTACAAGTGTATCATGTGTATCATGTGTATCATGTGTACATGTGTATCATGTGTACATGTGTATCATGTGTACAAGTGTATCGTGTGTATCATGTGTACATGTGTACAAGTGTATGATGTACATCATGTACATCATACACATGATGTACATCATACAAGTGTATCATGTGTATCATGTGTCATATAAGTGTATATAAGTGTATATAAGTGTGTATATAAGTGTATATAAGTGTGTATATAAGTGTACACAAGTGTATATAAGTGTATATAAGTGTGTATATAAGTGTATATAAGTGTACACAATTGTATATAAGTGTATATAAGTGTGCACAAGTGTATATAAGTGTGTATATAAGTGTATATAAGTGTATATAAGTGTGTATATAAGTGTATATAAGTGTGTATATAAGTGTATATAAGTGTGTATATAAGTGTATATAAGTGTATATAAGTGTGCACAAGTGTATATAAGTGTATATAAGTGTGTATATAAGTGTATATAAGTGTATATAAGTGTGTATATAAGTGTATATAAGTGTGTATATAAGTGTATATAAGTGTATATAAGTGTGCACAAGTGTATATAAGTGTATATAAGTGTATATAAGTGTATATAAGTGTGTATATAAGTGTATATAAGTGTATATAAGTGTGCACAAGTGTATATAAGTGTATATAAGTGTATATAAGTGTATATAAGTGTGTATATAAGTGTATATAAGTGTATATAAGTGTGCACAAGTGTATATAAGTGTGTATATAAGTGTATATAAGTGTATATAAGTGTGCACAAGTGTATATAAGTGTATATAAGTGTCTAAGACCTCGTGCAGTTGGCCCTCCTGCCTCTTCCACTCCACCATGTGCTGCTCCTCCCTCAGCTTCAGCAGCTCCTTCATCTGCCACTCCTTCAGCTGAAGCTTCTGTTTGTCCATTTCATGGTCGAGGGCGGAGAGCTCCTGCTGGATGGGGTCATACGGCTCACTGCAGCACATCACACATCAGAGTTACAGTAGTTCACACATGACCACCTCATAACCAAGACAACAGTAAATATTAAAAATATTGCCATATTTACCATCTCTGTCCCAGACACAAGGAAAACACGTTAAAGAACAATCCCTGATGTCGCCCGTTTGTTTTACAGGACGTGAGCATTATTTGCTGGATCGCAAATAGATTCCACAACTTTTTATGTGGTCATTAATAAATCATTTTTATTGAGATAAATTATTGCTTTTAGAGTTATGTTGATTTATTCTTCATTACAAAAACATTAGACGTGAGGGCCAAGTTGTTCGCGAGGCGATTATCCAATCAGAGAGAAGAATGAGCCTGTGTGTCTCGGGGTTGTTCTATATGTATAATATACATATGTGTGTATGATATGATGATATGATCTGATGTGTTATGGGTCTTACTTCTTCTTCAGGCTGCGTTTCAGGTTCTTCTCCACCTGACTCCGCCTCCTCTGAATGTCTGAATGAATCTTACGATTCCGACTCTTCTGCTCTTTATTTAAATTCAACAACTACAAAATAGACACATGAAAAGATTACATTTTTATAATGAGTCGTAATACATAAAAAGACAAGAATTTCAAACCTTTTTTCTGTGTTTCTTGCGAATATCTTCGACTTCACTGCTGTGTTTTTTCAATAGCTTTAAATAAGTCTTCTGCAGTTTGAGCTCCTCCACGGACAGGACTGTAACATCTGTGACAATGTGACACATGAATACACAGGCCTGGGTCCAGAGCAGGAGATGTAGATGCACGATCAGACTATGATGGCGGCAGGAATGGCTTACCTCCCAGAACAGTGGCTATAAGGTCCTCCTTTGGGCTGGGGGCTGAACACAGAAGCAGACAGGACAGTGTGACAGACACATGAGCGTTTGTGAATGGAACAAAGCTGAAAGACACATAATCCTGGACAGAGCAGACCATTCTAATATCCACTGAATTAGAATGGTCACAATAGACAAAAGAACCATGGGGTCTTATAATGTGCTGACAATTCAATTCAAATGATTGTATTTGTCCCTAAGGGGACATTTAACAGTCACATTCACAGTTACCTGGAGCAGGCACAAAGTTCTCTGGGTAATCGATCCAGGGGCCGGGTGCAGGATTGGCACTGGGGCAGGGGGCCACCAGTTTGGCATCGTTATCTTTGGTGAGCTCTCCTTCCTTGGGCGGGTTGGGCACATGCTGAACACAAATAGATTATAATTCTATATTTCAGTCATGATCGCTGTCATTCACAAGCAGCAGGAAGTGCATTTTCAAGCAATGTTCCTGAAGCCAACGTTTATGAGCGTTTAAGAAAAATACTATATAATTAGAGAAGAAAGTACAGAGGATTTTGGGATTTTCTTGAATGCAGAAGACATTCCTAAATATCACTTGAACATGCATCATTCTAAATATAGTACAACTTGCGGGTTAACGATAAACAGCATTATAACAACAAAGGTCTATTTGCATGTCTCCTTTCATATTAAATATCTATTGAGCTGTCACATATACGCACACGCATATAGGCATACACGCATGCACGCGCATATACGCATGCACGCGCATATACGCATGCACGCGCATATACGCACACGCATATACGCATGCACGCGCATATACGCACACGCATATACGCATGCACACGCATATGCGCATGCACACGCATATACGCACACGCATATACGCATGCACACGCATATACGCATGCACGCGCATATACGCACACGCATATACGCATGCACACGCATATACGCATGCACACGCATATACGCACACGCATATGCGCATGCACACGCATATACGCACACGCATATACGCATGCACGCGCATATACGCACACGCATATACGCATGCACGCGCATATACGCACACGCATATACGCATGCACACGCATATACGCACACGCATATACGCATGCACACGCATATACGCATGCACGCGCATATACGCACACGCATATACGCATGCACACGCATATACGCACACGCATATACGCATGCACACGCATATACGCATGCACACGCATATACGCATGCACGCGCATATACGCACACGCATATACGCATGCACGCGCATATACGCACACGCATATACGCACACGCATATACGCATGCACGCGCATATACGCACACGCATATACGCACACGCATACACGCATGTACGCGCATATACACATGCACGCGCATATACGCATGCACGCGCATATACGCATGCACGCGCATATACGCACACGCATATACACACGCATATACGCACGCACGCACACACGCACGCACGCACACACGCACACATACGCATATACGCACATACGCACACGCATATACGCATATACGCATGCACGCGCATATACGCATGCACGCGCATATACGCATGCATGCGCATATACGCATGCACGCGCATATACGCATGCACGCGCATATACGCATGCACGCGCATACACGCATATACGCATGCACGCGCATATACGCACACGCATATACGCACACGCATACACGCATATACGCGCATATACACATGTACGCGCATATACGCATGCACGCGCATATACGCACACGCATATACGCACACGCATACACGCATGCACGCGCATATACGCATGTACGCGCATATACGCTTGCACGCGCATATACGCACACGCATATACGCACACGCATACACGCATGTACGCGCATATACGCATGTACGCGCATATACACATGTACGCGCATATACGCATGCACGCGCATATACGCATGCACGCGCATATACGCACACGCATACACGCATGCACGCGCATATACACATGTACGCGCATATACACATGTACGCGCATATACACATGTACGCGCATATACACATGTACGCGCATATACACATGTACGCGCATATACGCATGTACGCGCATATACGCATGCACGCGCATATACGCACACGCATATACGCATGCACGCGCATATACGCACACGCATATACGCATGCACACGCATATACGCATGCACGCGCATATACACATGTACGCGCATATACGCATGCACGCGCATATACACATGTACGCGCATATACGCATGCACGCGCATATACACATGTACGCGCATATACGCATGCACGCGCATATACGCACACGCATATACGCACACGCATACACGCATGCACGCGCATATACGCATGCACGCGCATATACACATGTACGCGCATATACGCATGCACGCGCATATACGCATGTACGCGCATATACGCATGCACGCGCATATACGCACACGCATATACACACACGCATACACGCATATACGCATGCACGCGCATATACGCACACGCATATACACACGCATGCACACGCATATACGCACACATATACGCACATACGCACACGCATATACGCGCACGCACATACGCACACGCATACACACATATACGCACACATATACGCAGGCACAGACGCACATAAGTAGATTTTGTGCTCACGTCGACAGTGTCCATGAGAACAGCCAGCTGGATCTCTCGTGTGTCCAGTTGATTCACGTGTTTGATAGGATTGATCAAAGCGTCTGTATATTCTAAAATCACAATTAAAAAAAATGAATTACACAACTGCAGACACTCACCAAAGTCTGCTCTACCAAAACACGGAACAGCAGAGTCTGTATCCGGGGTGAGGGTATTTTATAATCCTTTTGTTTGGTATTTGTAACAAGCGCAAACTGCATTAGTGAGATAAAATGATCAAATATAGAAACGTGTCCATCTCATTCTCACGTGTGGGCCTGTCCTGAAGCAATGGAAACTAAATGAGTGGATTAACAAGAGCAGCGACGCACAACAGAACGCGCTCGTTTTAAACTGCAGTTTATTCACTCAAACTCGCCACATCAGGAGCATCTGAAAGTGTCTTGCTCGTTAGCATGAGGATAAGACTCTACTCTACGACTGGGATACACACTTGGCTCTGGGATTATGTGAGGTGATGAGACCTAATCAAAACTAACGCATTACTGATTTGAAAAAGTAACTTGGGGAGAAATAGATGACATGGTACACAACATTCTCGTTACTCTAGAAAAGTCGTTTGAGGACTTTGGTGCTACACAAACTCGGTCCTTGACACAAATGCTCAATATAAATAGGAATCTGTAAAATGACGTGACAAATGTGTTATAAATGAGGTGTTAATAGCGGCTCGATCACTTGGATCTATTGTGCCTTTGTCCACCAGGGGGATTTTTATGTATGACTTTATTTAGATAAAAAGGAGAGGGAAAAAATGTATATTTAAGACATTAGTATTCATCTCTCTCCAGATATTGATTCACCCTAAATTTCTGTAACGAATTAATTTGCTAAATGTATTATTCATAGATTTACCAGAACTTTGTGAGTTTTAAATATCTAATGTAAGTTCCAGTCTCCACCACAGACAAGGGTTCCCTCAGAGTGGTTTGCAATCAAATCAATAACTTTAGGATAGAAAGTGGAGGAGGACAGTCTACTGGAGGAGGAGGACAGTCTGATGGAGGAGGAGGACAGTCTGATGGAGGAGGAGGACAGTCTGATGGAGGAGGAGGACAGTCTGCTGGAGGAGGAGGACAGTCAGCTGGAGGAAGTAGGAAAGTCTGCTGGAGGGAGGAGGACTGTCTTATGGAGGAGGAAAGTCTGCTGGAGGGAGGAGGACTGTCTTATGGAGGAGGACAGTCTGCTGGAGGAAGGAGGAAAGTCTGCTGGAGGGAGGAGGACAGTCTGATGGAGGAGGAGGACAGTCTGCTGGAGGAAGGAGGACAGTCAGCTGGAGGAAGTAGGACTGTCTTATGGAGGAAGGACAGTCTGCTGGAGGAAAGTCTGCTGGAGGGAGGAGGACTGTCTTATGGAGGAGGACAGTCTGCTGGAGGAAGGAGGAAAGTCTGCTGGAGGGAGGAGGACAGTCTGATGGAGGAGGAGGACAGTCTGATGGAGGAGGAGGACAGTGATGGAGGAAGGAGGACAGTCTGATGGAGGAAGGAGGACAGTCTGATGGAGGAGGAGGACAGTCTGCTGGAGGAAGGAGGACAGTCTGCTGGAGGAAGGAGGACAGTCTGCTGGAGGGAGGAGGACAGTCTGATGGAGGAGGAGGACAGTCTGATGGAGGAAGGAGGACAGTCTGCTGGAGGAGGAGGACAGTCTTATGGAGGAGGAGGACAGTCTGCTGGAGGAAGGAGGACAGTCTGCTGGAGGAAGGAGGACAGTCTGCTGGAGGAAGGAGGACAGTCTGATGGAGGAGGACAGTCTGATGGAGGAGGAGGACAGTCTGATGGAGGAGGACAGTCTGATGGAGGAGGACAGTCTTATGGAGGAGGAGGACAGTCTGATGGAGGAAGGAGGACAGTCTGATGGAGGAAGGAGGACAGTCTGCTGGAGGAAGGAGGACAGTCTGCTGGAGGAAGGAGGACAGTCTGATGGAGGAGGACAGTCTGATGGAGGAGGAGGACAGTCTGATGGAGGAGGACAGTCTGATGGAGGACAGTCTGATGGAGGACAGTGAGGAGGACAGTCTGCTGGAGGAAAAAGGACAGTATGCTGGAGGAAGGAGGACAGTCTGATGGAGGAGGAGGACAGTCTACTGGAGGAGGAGGACAGTCTTATGGAGGAGGACAGTCTGATGGAGGGAGGAGGACAGTCTGATGGAGGAAGGAGGACAGTCTGCTGGAGGAGGATAGTCTTATGGAGGAGGAGGACAGTCTTATGGAGGAGGAGGACAGTCTGTTGGAGGAAGGAGGACAGTCTGCTGGAGGAAGGAGGACAGTCTGCTGGAGGGAGGAGGACAGTCTGATGGAGGAGGAGGACAGTCTGATGGAGGAAGGAGGACAGTCTGCTGGAGGAGGAGGACAGTCTTATGGAGGAGGAGGACAGTCTGCTGGAGGAAGGAGGACAGTCTGCTGGAGGAAGGAGGACAGTCTGCTGGAGGAAGGAGGACAGTCTGATGGAGGAGGACAGTCTGATGGAGGAGGAGGACAGTCTGATGGAGGAGGACAGTCTGATGGAGGAGGACAGTCTTATGGAGGAGGAGGACAGTCTGATGGAGGAAGGAGGACAGTCTGATGGAGGAAGGAGGACAGTCTGCTGGAGGAAGGAGGACAGTCTGCTGGAGGAAGGAGGACAGTCTGATGGAGGAGGACAGTCTGATGGAGGAGGAGGACAGTCTGATGGAGGAGGAGGACAGTCTGATGGAGGAAGGAGGACAGTCTGCTGGGGGAAGAAGGACAGTCTGCTGGAGGAGGACAGTCTGCTGGAGGAAAGGGGACAGTCTGATGGAGGAGGAGGACAGTCTGATGGTGGGAGGACAGTCTGATGGAGGGAGGAGGACAGTCTGATGGAGGGAGGAGGACAATCTGATGGAGGAGGACAATCTGATGGAGGAGGACAGTCTGATGGAGGAGGACAGTCTGATGGAGGAGGACAGTCTGATGGAGGACAGTGAGGAGGACAGTCTGCTGGAGGAAAAAGGACAGTATGCTGGAGGAAGGAGGACAGTCTGATGGAGGAGGAGGACAGTCTACTGGAGGAGGAGGACAGTCTTATGGAGGAGGACAGTCTGATGGAGGGAGGAGGACAGTCTGATGGAGGAAGGAGGACAGTCTGCTGGAGGAGGATAGTCTTATGGAGGAGGAGGACAGTCTTATGGAGGAGGAGGACAGTCTGTTGGAGGAAGGAGGACAGTCTGCTGGAGGAAGGAGGACAGTCTGCTGGAGGAGGAGGACAGTCTGATGGAGGAAAGAGGACAGTCTGCTGGAGGAAGGAGGACAGTCTGATGGAGGAAGGAGGACAGTCTGATGGAGGAGGAGGACAGTCTGATGGAGGAGGAGGACAGTCTGATGGAGGAAGAGGATAGTCTGCTGGAGGAGGACAGTGAGGAGGACAGTCTGCTGGAGGAGGACAGTGAGGAGGACAGTCTGCTGGAGGAGGACAGTGAGGAGGACAGTCTGCTGGAGGAGGACAGTGAGGAGGACAGTGAGGAGGACAGTGAGGAGGACCGTCTGCTGGAGGAGGACAGTGAGGAGGACAGTGAGGAGGACAGTCTGCTGGAGGAGGACAGTGAGGAGGACAGTGAGGAGGACAGTGAGGAGGACAGTCTGCTGGAGGAGGACAGTGAGGAGGACAGTGAGGAGGACAGTCTGCTGGAGGAGGACAGTGAGGAGGACAGTGAGGAGGACAGTCTGCTGGAGGAGGACAGTGAGGAGGACAGGGAGGAGGACAGTGAGGAGGACAGTGAGGAGGACAGTCTGCTGGAGGAGGACAGTGAGGAGGACAGTGAGGAGGACAGTGAGGAGGACAGTCTGCTGGAGGAGGACAGTGAGGAGGACAGTGAGGAGGACAGGGAGGAGGACAGTGAGGAGGACAGTCTGCAGGACAGTGAGGAGGACAGGGAGGAGGACAGTGAGGAGGACAGTGAGGAGGACAGTCTGCTGGAGGAGGACAGTGAGGAGGACAGTGAGGAGGACAGGGAGGAGGACAGGGAGGAGGACAGTCTGCTGGAGGAGGACAGTGAGGAGGACAGTGAGGAGGACAGTGAGGAGGACAGTGAGGAGGACAGGGAGGAGAGTCTTACTCAGGTGTTCATTGGGGATGTAGTCATGAGCGTCGGTGCAGACCAGCAGCGAGGGCAGGAGCAGAGGCTGGTTCAGCTCGTTCTTCAGGTTGATGTAGTGGTAACCTTAAACATGATGCTTCACGTTACTATGGCAACAGTGGCTCAGATACAGTCAGAGGTTATGCACATGACATCACAACATTTAGACACACACTGAACACGCACTGAACACACACACTGAACACGCGCACTGGACACACGCACTGAACACGCACTGAACACGCACTGAACACGCACTGAACACGCACTGAACACACTCTGAACACGCACTGAACACACTCTGAACACGCACTGAACACGCACTGAACACACTCTGAACACGTTCTGAACACGCACTGAACACGCTCTGAACACGCACTGAACACGCTCTGAACACGCTCTGAACACGCACTGAACACACTCTGAACACGCACTGAACACACTCTGAACACGCACTGAACACGCACTGAACACACGCACTGAACACACGCACTGAACACACGCACTGAACACACGCACTGAACACACGCACTGAACACACGCACTGAACACACGCACTGAACACACGCACTGAACACACTCTGAACACGCACTGAACACACTCTGAACACGCACTGAACACACTCTGAACACGCACTGAACACACGCACTGAACACGCACTGAACACACGCACTGAACACGCTCTGAACACGCTCTGAACACACTCTGAACATGCACTGAACACACTCTGAACACGCACTGAACACACTCTGAACACGCACTGAACACACTCTGAACACGCACTGAACACACTCTGAACACGCACTGAACACACTCTGAACACGCACTGAACACACTCTGAACACGCACTGAACACGCACTGAACACGCTCTGAACACGCTCTGAACACGCTCGTAACACGCTCTGAACACACTCTGAACATGCACTGAACACACTCTGAACACGCACTGAACACGCACTGAACACACTCTGAACACGCACTGAACACACTCTGAACACGCACTGAACACACACTGAACACACGCACTGAACACACGCACTGAACACACGCACTGAACACACGCACTGAACACACGCACTGAACACACGCACTGAACACACTCTGAACACGCACTGAACACACTCTGAACACGCACTGAACACACTCTGAACACGCACTGAACACACGCACTGAACACACGCACTGAACACACGCACTGAACACACGCACTGAACACACGCACTGAACACACGCACTGAACACACTCTGAACACGCACTGAACACACTCTGAACACGCACTGAACACGCTCTGAACACGCACTGAACACACGCACTGAACACGCACTGAACACACGCACTGAACACGCTCTGAACACGCTCTGAACACACTCTGAACATGCACTGAACACACTCTGAACACGCACTGAACACACTCTGAACACGCACTGAACACACTCTGAACACGCACTGAACACACTCTGAACACGCACTGAACACACTCTGAACACGCACTGAACACACTCTGAACACGCACTGAACACGCTCTGAACACGCTCTGAACACGCTCTGAACACGCTCGTAACACGCTCTGAACACACTCTGAACATGCACTGAACACACTCTGAACACGCACTGAACACACTCTGAACACGCACTGAACACACTCTGAACACGCACTGAACACACACTGAACACACGCACTGAACACACGCACTGAACACACGCACTGAACACACGCACTGAACACACGCACTGAACACACGCACTGAACACACTCTGAACACGCACTGAACACACTCTGAACACACTCTGAACACGCACTGAACACACGCACTGAACACACGCACTGAACACACGCACTGAACACACGCACTGAACACACGCACTGAACACACGCACTGAACACACGCACTGAACACACGCACTGAACACACTCTGAACACGCACTGAACACACTCTGAACACGCACTGAACACACTCTGAACACGCACTGAACACACTCTGAACACGCACTGAACACACTCTGAACACGCACTGAACACACTCTGAACACGCACTGAACACACTCTGAACACGCACTGAACACACGCACTGAACACGCTCTGAACACGCTCTGAACACACTCTGAACACGCACTGAACACACTCTGAACACGCACTGAACACACTCTGAACACGCACTGAACACACTCTGAACACACTCTGAACACGCACTGAACACACTCTGAACACGCACTGAACACACTCTGAACACACTCTGAACACGCTCTGAACACGCTCTGAACACGCTCTGAACACACTCTGAACACGCACTGAACACACTCTGAACACGCACTGAACACACTCTGAACACGCACTGAACACACGCACTGAACACACGCACTGAACACACGCACTGAACACACGCACTGAACACACTCTGAACACGCACTGAACACACTCTGAACACGCACTGAACACACTCTGAACACGCACTGAACACACTCTGAACACGCACTGAACACACTCTGAACACGCACTGAACACACTCTGAACACGCACTGAACACACGCACTGAACACACGCACTGAACACACGCACTGAACACACGCACTGAACACACGCACCGAACACACGCACCGAACACACACACTGAACACGCGCACTGGACACGCACTGAACACGCACTGAACACACGCACTGGACACGCACTGAACATGCGCACTGAACACACTCTGAACGCGCACTGAACACACTCTGAACACGCACTGAACACACTCTGAACACGCACTGAACACACTCTGAACACGCACTGAACACACTCTGAACATGCACTGAACACACTCTGAACACGCACTGAACACACGCACTGAACACACGCACTGAACACACGCACTGAACACACGCACCGAACACACGCACCGAACACACGCACCGAACACACACACTGAACACGCGCACTGGACACGCACTGAACACGCACTGAACATGCGCACTGAACACACTCTGAACACACTCTGAACACACTCTGAACAAACACATCACCCCACATTTGGAATTGTATAAAAAATCAAAAGAACTCTAATCGCACAAGTATGAAGTTCATTTTGTCAAATTGTCAAGCTTTTTGGTGGAAGGTGGAAAAAAATAAAGTATGAGGTGTAAAATTTAGGGCGGGGTCATGATATCATGTTTGACTTGTCCTGACATGAGGTATGTTTGTACAAAGTTTTAGAAGCCTATGACGAAAAAGGCCCGTCATTGCAGGTGGCGCTAGAGAACCATTTGTTTACGAAAAAACAAGCACATTTTTAACTCATCCTGAATTTTGTGTAAAAAAAGAAGCATTTTCACGAAAGTTCAAAGGGGTTTTTTGACAAATTTGTTTCCACCTTCAAAACTAGAGCTCGAGCTCCGTGACTTTGCCACATTGTGCCTGGTCACAAACAAACAGATTGCCTTTTATGAATTTTGAAATATCTAATTTGATCAGATAGTCACTACATTTGCATATCATTGCGTTCAGCTTGGAAATATTCAGAAACGCTCTACATTTTTCCAATACATTTTTAAAAAAGAAAAATGAATTTTTAAAAATCATTTCCCAAAATTGTGATTTTGTTTCAAATTCACGATGCCCACGCCCAAAGGCGCATCAACTTCAAATTTAACATTTCATTGCTCATAAGTTTTGTGTCGTCCATAAGACGAGGTGCGCCGTCAGTGCCGTGTTTGATCCAATATGGCCGACTTTCTGTACGAGTTAGGGCGAGGTCATTCTATCATCATGTCCTCACATTAACTATTTAATGGAGTGAGCGTCATCATTTTATTGCAACTTGTTTTTGCGTCGGGCTGCCATTGGCCCCATGTTTATCCATTTTGGAGGTGGCGCTACTGAGCCGTCTTTCAATATTTTTCTTACTTCACTCAAATTAGAGCTCGCCGAGTTCACTCACAGGAATATTCATAACTCCATCTTTGCGTTTTCCGGCCCCCGGATACAATTTTAAGAATTTAAGATTCCTTCGGGGGTCATTGTTGTCATAGCAATTAACAATTTAAAACAATATATATATATATATATATATATATATATATATATATATATATATATATATATATATATATATATATATATATATATATATATATATATATATATATATATATATATATATATATATATATATATATATATATATTATTGTCTCAAAATGTTGCATATAACAGGGAGCTGAAAATAAGAGGGTTCTGGACTGACCGGGTCTGATGGCAGAGACCGGGAGGATGCGGTGACCAATGAACTTTCCATTTTCCTCAAAAACGGCGATTCTCAACGAGGCCAGAGTCGGGAGGACCACCTGGAAAACAGATTCTATTAGTTCAACTTTAGATTCAGTATGAATCTTAATAAGCAATATTTGGTTAAATTGCACATGAGATTTCATTGGTTTGTCAGTTTTTTCTTACATATGTAGAGCAAAACACAATGAAAAAAACATTTCACCAAAATATTGTAAAGATGCAGAAACTTGTTTATACAGGAAATGTATTATTGCAGTTTTTAAGTCAGTGGGTCATGAAAATGTCCATTCATGATTCATCATGACAGAATCAGGATGAATCAAATTGTCCTGAATTACATCACATTGTTTCAGATTTTTTACACCTCTACAATTCATTCATATTTTAAGTAACGACTAGCTGATTGTTTTTATTTATACTGTACTTCAGTTTGTTATTTGCTTTATCTTTATATTTCATATGCCTCAAAATTTGCATTAAATATAATAAAACAATTAAAATGATAGAGCTTTTCGACCTTCAAGGCTCTCAAAGCACTTTACAGCAAGGAAACCCATTCACACAGATTCACAGGCACTGGGGCCGAGGCGGGGGACACTGGGCGGGGGACACTGGGCCAGAGGATCTGACCGCTCAACCACGAGAGACGAGCACTCTGACCCGGAGCTGCCCGTCAGCACTGACCCACAGACATTTCCCTTTATAAACAGTATTTAGTCACTTCAGTGCAGGTGCTCCTGGACAGAAGTGACACTGTGCACATTCTGCTCGTGATGCGGTGCTTTGTGCTGTTACACATGATTCTGCCGCCTCCGGTCCAAAGTTACAGTATCACGAGCCGTCACTGGTCAAATGCACTTTAAGCTTCATCCTGGCAGCAGCTTTCCCTTTCTTTGTTTGGTTTGCACTTCATATTTTATTGCATATGTTGTAATCAAAAAACAAGCCTCAGCCTCACTGACCAAGTAGCCTGTTGTATATTGTATTGTATTTATTTACTACTGTGTGAAGCACTTTGTAACTATAAGTCCGTGAAAAGTGCTGTACAAATAAACTACATATATATTTTAACTCATGTAACTTTGTCGTGCATTACAGAATTAACACAATATGTCAGCAATCAAGCCCACTTCTACATTAAATCATATTTCACTCAACTTGGCACTAATCGACACAAGATTATAACAAATAAATCTCTATTTGAATACATTTCCTAGTGTTTTTTTAGTGTGTGTGTGTGTGTGTGTGTGTGTGTGTGTGTATGTACGTGTGTGTGTGTGCGTGTGTGTGTGTGTGTGTGTATGTACGTGTGTGTGTGTGTGTGTGCGTGTATGTACGTGTGTGTGTGTGCGTGTGTGTGTGTGTGCGTGTATGTACGTGTGTGTGTGTGCGTGTGTGTGTGTGTGTGTGTGTATGTACGTGTGTGTGTGTGTGTACGTCCGTGTATGTTCGTGCGTCTGTGTATGTTCGTGTGTGTGTGTGTGTGTGTGTGTATGTTCGTGCGTCTGTGTATGTTCGTGTGTGTGTGTGTGTGTGTGTGCGTGTGGCGTCTTGGCTTCTTGGTACGTTACCTTGTTAAACTCAAAGGTCTCGTCGTCCCACACTGGGTCCAGTGAGTTCCCGTTGGAGGTTTTAGTCCTGTACTTGCGCTTCGTGTCTGTGGGCAGTCCGAACATGTCCACCTCCACATACACACCCACACGCTTGTCCGTCAGGAACTGGCCCGACAGCACCTGCTCACAAACACAACCAAGAGAAGCATTTCCAAAGGTCCATTCTGTGCCAGACAATCAAATCAGACCCTTTTGACTGAACATCTACAACATTAACCTCTCGATCTAAAGTAACTGCAGATGGAAATAGGCTTAACGGTCGGCTACGGTGAGTCTGTTCTAAATCTAAATGTTGGCACTGGACGCTCACTTCCCCAAAGCAGACGAGTTCAAACATAGGCCCTAAGTGGAGTGTAAACCAGGTCAGGACTGGACACAGGACTGGAGGTCAGGACTGGACACAGGGCATCCTCACCCTGATTTTGATGGTGTTGGCCACGATGCCGTCCACAGTGTCCTCCGTGAAAGGGTCGAAGCACTTGTCGGTCCTCCTCATGAACTCGGGTTTGAGCAGGTAACCACTGTGACCGTTGTACTCGAACACTCCCATGTTGAGCTGCATGGGCAGGTCTGAGGGGGAGGGGGAGGGCAGAGGGGGAGGGCAGAGGGGGGAGGGGGACAGAGGGGGGAGGGGGACAGAGGGGGAGGGTAGAGGGGGACAGAGGGGGGAGGGGGGCAGAGGGGGGAGGGGGAGGGCAGAGGGGGAGGGCAGAGGGGGACAGAGGGGGAGGGCAGAGGGGGGAGGGGGACAGAGGGGGGAGGGGGACAGAGGGGGAGGGCAGAGGGGGGAGGGGGACAGAGGGGGGAGGGGGACAGAGGGGGAGGGCAGAGGGGGAGGGCAGAGGGGGGAGGGGGACAGAGGGGGGAGGGGGACAGAGGGGGAGGGCAGAGGGGGGAGGGGGAGGGCAGAGGGGGAGGGCAGAGGGGGACAGAGGGGGAGGGCAGAGGGGGGAGGGGGACAGAGGGGGAGGGAAAAGGGGGAGGGCAGAGGGGGAGGGCAGAGGGGGGAGGGGGACAGAGGGGGAGGGCAGAGGGGGGAGGGGGACAGAGGGGGAGGGCAGAGGGGGAGGGCAAAGGGGGAGGGCAGAGGGGGAGGGCAGAGGGGGGAGGGGGACAGAGGGGGAGGGCAGAGGGGGAGGGCAAAGGGGGAGGGCAGAGGGGGAGGGCAAAGGGGGAGGGCAAAGGGGGAGGGCAGAGGGGGAGGGCAGAGGGGGAGGGCAGAGGGAAAAAAGTGTTAAAAGGGCTTAAGTATTCCTAAGGGTGCGTTCACACTTTGATACTTTGTCCTAATTTGAGCCCATCTTACTCCTGATGTGAACTGTTCTAGTCCAGGTTTAGTTTTGGCTTTAGTCCAGGTTTAGTTTTAAAATGGTGAATGTACAAGT
This sequence comes from Eucyclogobius newberryi, assembly GCF_026437365.1. Classification (NCBI taxonomy): domain Eukaryota; kingdom Metazoa; phylum Chordata; class Actinopteri; order Gobiiformes; family Gobiidae; genus Eucyclogobius; species Eucyclogobius newberryi. The sequence continues at coordinate 2,868,435 of NW_027315834.1, forward strand.
GTGAACGCTGCATTTGAACGTGTGAGAGACTGAAATAATCTAACAACCATTTAACAAAGCACAAGTTCCAGTATTTCTAAAGAATAGACAACAACATATCCATATATGACATTTAAAGTCACCAGAACCACTTAGAGCTATTGTTTATGGTCAGAAGACACTTTACCCTCCATCGTCTAATATAGTAAAGAAAAGTACCAGTAACAACATGTAAAAAAAACATTTGATAAATAGGATTCTTACCAAGTGTCTGGAAGTTTAGCGCCACCATCTGGCAGCCCACGTTCCAAAAGAGCTGGGGCATGTAGTTGGAACTGTCCACCCGGGTTCCTTTGGGGTAGATCCGACTCAGCTGGTTCTTGTTGTATCTGAAAGCGGCTGTTAGGGAACCACACGATGACATCACCTCATTCAATACAATTATTATTATTCTTACTATTATTGTTCATTTGTTCCATGTCGTATCTTTTTCAGTGATAAATGTTTGGCTGACACACACACAAGGGCCGAACATGAGCCACTAACTTTTTAACATTGTGATGCTTATGATGACGTGGATGGATGCATTTTCTTCACCCAAATTAAAATAGCAAATAAAGCTGGTTAAGTTTGGCCAAAAAATGTGGGTTTAACTCATTTGTAACAAAGACAAGCCACAGCAGCAGGAGCTGGAAAGTCAACATTGTCCCCAGTAGTCTTGGCTTTATTTACAAAGAACAAAAATTAAAAAGCAACATTTTTTTGCTTTGATTTTTCATTAGCTTTTCCAACAAAAAATATCCTTTTCTCTCAAATATTGTTCAGAAAACTGTAAAAACCTGTTTCACTGAGAAATTCATATTATCAGCACGATATTTTGCGTCTCAAGATGGCGTGCTGATTTCACAGGTGTGCCTGAGGCTGGCCACACTAAAATGTTTTAGCTATATTCAGGGGGTGGGAAACCTGCCAGTATCTGGTGTAGGAGGAGCTAGAACACGCTGTGGTACACGCCCATCCAGAGCCCACACGTGCTCAGTGAGGGACATGTTCATCCACAACCATCAGCTCCTGGTGCAGCGTGAGAATGCACGGATCTGGACTCAATACAGAGTAAGATATTCAAATATATAAACATGCGTGTAAATCTGTAGGTAAGATCTGGAGATGACCTGTTCCTGAGGTGTCCCCAGCGGCATTGAAGGATGGGTCCAATACCGGGGACAATAAAGTGGACCTTACCTTAACCTAAGGACCGCATGACACTAGTAGATGTGTGACAGCAGAACAAGGGGCAAGTTCAAGGATACTCCACAAACATCCCCGGCAAGTTCTTCAGGGTGTCCATCCCTTTGGTCTCCACAAATGACGACATCTCAAAAAACTTGTTCCTCTCTATGAAAAAATACAAACATGTGAGTGACATATCCTGGGTAGGTTAAAATAAAACAAAAAACATAAATATTGAATCGAGTCTTGAGTGACTTTCATGGAACCAAATGAGTCAGAGCTGGTCAAATGGGCCAGACTTTTGGGACACATGTTGGACCAGCAGTGTCCAGGCAGTGTATGTGTTGTATACTGGGCTGAGCGGGGACACACTTACGACATGCCACTTCGAAGGTCTTAAACTTGACCGGTTCAATGTAGTTGACGAGTGTGGACATCTCCTCTGTGGCGTTGACCTCGCTGCTGGCCGTGCCCTGAGACAGACAGTTACACGATGGTTAAGCACAAAACAAGTACAGCAGCCAGAGGTTCAAACACTGTAGTGGCAAACACCGCAGAGCTAACCTCAGAGTTTTACACGAGTGCTACATTCAAAGTCTGGGCAGTGCTCGTACTTCATCCTACACATACTGTTTGGACTCAGAGGTGGCGCAGGGGCAGACCACAAAGCATTGTGCACTTTTAGCCATCACCATGAGTGGCCACTGTTCTAATTTCCTTTGATGGCTGTGTCTCTCCCCTGTATGATAATGAAGGATCCACCCATACCACACGGTGGCCCTTCTGAAGTCATAACTCCTCCCTGTGACCTGTGCAGGAGCTTGAAGAGACTGGTGAGGTGGTAGAGAAACTAGCTTTGATATAGAAGATCAGGAGACAGTTGGTACACTGGATACTGAAGTAGCAGGTCAGTAGAACTACTACAAAAATAAATTGATTTGATTTGATACTAGTACTACAAGTAGTTGAGGAAAGAAATGCTTGGATTATTGTTGTACACCAGTGTGTTCATATTGATGACTAGATGAGAAGTCAGGTACAGCAGGTGTGAGAGAGCAGGCGCAGGTGGGGGAGGGGCAGGTGAGTGAGAGCAGGTGGGGGAGGGGCAGGTGTGAGAGAGCAGGCGCAGGTGGGGGAGGGGCAGGTGAGTGAGAGCAGGTGGGGGAGGGGCAGGTGTGAGAGAGCAGGCGCAGGTGGGGGAGGGGCAGGTGTGAGAGAGCAGGCGCAGGTGGGGGAGGGGCAGGTGAGTGAGAGCAGGCGCAGGTGAGTGAGAGCAGGCGCAGGTAGAAGGGGCAGGTATGAGAGCAGGCTCAGGTGGGGAGGGGCAGGTGTGAGAGAGCAGGTGCAGGTGGGGGGACAGGTGTGAGAGAGCAGGTGCAGGTGGGGGAGGGGCAGGTGAGTGAGAGTAGGCGCAGGTGGGGAGGGGCAGGTGCGAGAGAGCAGGCGCAGGTGGGGGAGGGGCAGGTGAGTGAGAGCAGGCGCAGGTGGGGAGGGGCAGGTGAGTGAGAGCAGGTGGGGGAGGGGCAGGTGTGAGAGAGCAGGCGCAGGTGGGGGAGGGGCAGGTGTGAGAGAGCAGGCGCAGGTGGGGGAGGGGCAGGTGAGTGAGAGCAGGTGGGGGAGGGGCAGGTGTGAGAGAGCAGGCGCAGGTGGGGGAGGGGCAGGTGTGAGAGAGCAGGCGCAGGTGGGGGAGGGGCAGGTGAGTGAGAGCAGGCGCAGGTGAGTGAGAGCAGGCGCAGGTAGAAGGGGCAGGTATGAGAGCAGGCGCAGGTGGGGAGGGGCAGGTGTGAGAGAGCAGGTGCAGGTGGGGGGGACAGGTGTGAGAGAGCAGGTGCAGGTGGGGGAGGGGCAGGTGAGTGAGAGTAGGCGCAGGTGGGGAGGGGCAGGTGCGAGAGAGCAGGCGCAGGTGGGGGAGGGGCAGGTGAGTGAGAGCAGGCGCAGGTGGGGAGGGGCAGGTGAGTGAGAGCAGGCGCAGGTAGAAGGGGCAGGTATGAGAGCAGGCGCAGGTGGGGAGGGGCAGGTGTGAGAGAGCAGGTGCAGGTGGGGGAGGGGCAGGTGAGTGAGCGCAGGTGGCAGGGGCAGGTGAGTGAGAGCAGGGGGAGGTGGGGGAGGGGCAGGTGTGAGAGCAGGCGCAGGTGGGGGAGGGGCAGGTGTGAGAAAGCAGGTGCAGGTGGAAGAGGGGCAGGTGTGAGAAAGCAGGTGCGGGAGGGGCAGGTGTGAGGAAGCAGGCGCAGGTGGGGAGGGGCAGGTGTGAGGAAGCAGGCGCAGGTGGGGAGGGGCAGGTGTGAGAAAGCAGGCGCAGGGGGGGAGGGGCAGGTGTGAGAAAGCAGGCGCAGGGGGGGAGGGGCAGGTGTGAGAAAGCAGGCGCAGGGGGGGAGGGGCAGGTGTGAGAAAGCAGGCGCAGGGGGGGAGGGGCAGGTGTGAGAAAGCAGGCGCAGGGGGGAGGGGCAGGTGTGAGAAAGCAGGCGCAGGGGGGGAGGGGCAGGTGTGAGAAAGCAGGCGCAGGGGGGGAGGGGCAGGTGTGAGAAAACAGGCGCAGGGGGGGAGGGGCAGGTGTGAGAAAGCAGGCGCAGGGGGGGAGGGGCAGGTGTGAGAAAGCAGGCGCAGGGGGGGAGGGGCAGGTGTGAGAAAGCAGGCGCAGGGGGGGAGGGGCAGGTGTGAGAAAGCAGGCGCAGGGGGGGAGGGGCAGGTGTGAGAAAGCAGGCGCAGGGGGGGAGGGGCAGGTGTGAGAAAGCAGGCGCAGGGGGGGAGGGGCAGGTGTGAGAAAGCAGGCGCAGGGGGGGAGGGGCAGGTGTGAGAAAGCAGGCGCAGGGGGGGAGGCTGAATTCAACCAAGCGAACTGGTCCTCTCCTCCTATTGGATCATTGCTGCATGTGCGATTGTCTTTTAAACCAGGTGATGTGGAAAGACAAATCCCATGGTCATTGCTTGATGATTTGATTCTTCTCAAACATCTTTTCAGAGAAAACATCTAAAGAGCCTTAATAACGTGCTTTAAGGATTTATAAGTAGCTTTAAGATAAGACAATCCTTTATTGTCCACACATGGGGAAATGTCGCTGTTACAACGCAGTAGATCCAGAGGAAAGGACAGAAAACTTATAGGAAGTTTGAAAAAAAACAAAAAACATCCTTAATAGAAGAACTCTTATAAAGTAGTTTAAAAGTATAAAATAGTGCGAGGGAAATGGACCAATATTGATGTTGTTATTTTTGTGTGATTCTGCCAGACAAACATTGACAGATGTGAAGAAGCTTCACAGAAACACGTTGTGAGGTCTTCAGGTGCATGAGGCGGTGAAGCTTTGTTCAGGGACAACATACTGTTCATAGACACTGAAGCTAAACTCCTCCTGCCGCTAGCCACGCCTTCATGGTGCTCGTTATGACGGAGCGGATTATTCCACACTGAACTCACCTCGTCTGAGTTGGGCTTCTTCAGCTCAGTCAGAGGCTCCTCCTCCTCCTCCTCCTCGCTCTCCCCTTCACCTCCTGCAGCCCACAAAACAATCAGGACAAGATCTTCTACAGGAGATACAGTAGAGACATGATAATTATTATACTTTAGAACTTTGTTTCCTGTAGTAAAGGTAGAGACAGCATTGCCTCTGAAAACATATGGATAAAGGTCCTGGCATGAATGGTGATTGGCTGCAGACACAGCCACGCCTCCAGGTAGAGACTCCTGGAGGTGTGGCTGCGGTCACGCCTCCAGGAGTCTCCACCTGGAGGTGTGGCTGCGGTCACGCCTCCAGGAGTCTCTACCTGGAGGTGTGGCTGCGGTCACGCCTCCAGGAGTCTCCACCTGGAGGTGTGGCTGCGGTCACGCCTCCAGGAGTCTCTACCTGGAGGCGTGGCCGCAGCGTGTCCATCGCCTCCTTCATCCTTTGTTATAGTTCATCTTTTTTCATCTTTTGAACTCTTTGTTTTATCAATTGTCTGAATAATTATTTATATTTTAGTCTCTTGAATACATTTGATTTTCAGCTTGGAAGAATCTTTTTCGTGGACATTAATTAGGACTCTACAGAATGATATATCAATTTAATGCCCTACTGTGGGACATTTCAGGCTAAACCATCTTTATTTTTGTTTCTCTATTTAACCTTTTCTTTACCAGGCAAAATATTATGAACAATTCTTCTTTTTGATGTCGTTCTGAAGCCGGTGGCGCCACCATGACTTAAATATTGTACCTTTAAGAATAGTTCTGGGGGAGATGAATGGCCTTTACCACCCAAAGGAGCGAGAACACGTGCTGCTGTAGTGCACACAATCAGCTCTAGATGGCGCTAAAGTGTCGTGTCCATCCTGCGTATCACGTCTTTACTGACCAATGGACTTGCGAGGCTCAGAGTCTTTGATGGTCCTCTCGGGGAGCCTCTCCTCTCCGTTGGACAGACCGGGGCTTCCATTGCTCTCAGACAGGGGGCAGTCTACACACAAACACAGCTTTAGCACATGGCCCTGGTCAACAGACATCTCAGATCGTTGGAATCAGAGCGGCACAAGTTGACATCGTGGTCCATGATGTCAACAAACGAGTGTAGAAAACAGCAAAAACAAGCATAAAACAAACACACACAAAACGTTTTCGTGTTGTGGAGGGAGGCGTTCTACTACAGACGCCTGAGGGTCATCCAGGGCTAGGACTACTGGAGCTCCGATCTTCTCCACTGATCCGAAGGCTAATACGCTAATAAGCTCTGAGCATGCATTTTATACCTTTTCTTGCTTTGTTGCTCGTCTACATTTGCAAAATAGTGCTTATAATGGACGCCCCTGACCATCCTTTAGATCTGCAGCTATCGGCCCGTAGACTGAAACGTCTGACCACACCCTGAGGACGGGCGGAGTGTGCGGAGTGTGCGGAGTGTGCGCAGTGTGCCCAGTGTGCGCAGTGTGCGCAGTGTGCGGAGTGTGCGGAGTGTGCGCAGTGTGCGGAGTGTGCGCAGTGTGCGCAGTGTGCGCAGTGTGCGGAGTGTGCGGAGTGTGCGGAGTGTGCGGAGTGTGCGCAGTGTGCGGAGTGTGCGGAGTGTGCGGAGTGTGCGGAGTGTGCGGAGTGTGCAGAGTGTGCGCAGTGTGCGGAGTGTGCGCAGTGTGCGGAGTGTGCGGAGTGTGCGGAGTGTGCGGAGTGTGCGCAGTGTGCGCAGTGTGCGCAGTGTGCCCAGTGTGCGCAGTGTGCCCAGTGTGCGGAGTGTGCGGAGTGTGCCCAGTGTGCGGAGTGTGCGCAGTGTGCGCAGTGTGCGCAGTGTGCCCAGTGTGCGCAGTGTGCCCAGTGTGCGGAGTGTGCGGAGTGTGCCCAGTGTGCGGAGTGTGCGCAGTGTGCGGAGTGTGCGCAGTGTGCGCAGTGTGCGGAGTGTGCGCAGTGTGCGGAGTGTGCGCAGTGTGCGGAGTGTGCGGAGTGTGCGCAGTGTGTGCGCAGTGTGCAGAGTGTGCGCAGTGTGCGGAGTGTGCGCAGTGTGCGGAGTGTGCGGAGTGTGCGGAGTGTGCGGAGTGTGCGCAGTGTGCGCAGTGTGCGGAGTGTGCGGAGTGTGCGGAGTGTGCGCAGTGTGCGGAGTGTGCGCAGTGTGCGGAGTGTGCGCAGTGTGCGGAGTGTGCGCAGTGTGCGCAGTGTGCGGAGTGTGCGCAGTGTGCGGAGTGTGCGGAGTGTGCGGAGTGTGCGGAGTGTGCGGAGTGTGCGCAGTGTGCGGAGTGTGCGGAGTGTGCAGAGTGTGCGCAGTGTGCGGAGTGTGCGCAGTGTGCGGAGTGTGCGGAGTGTGCGCAGTGTGCGGAGTGTGCGGAGTGTGCGGAGTGTGCGCAGTGTGCGCAGTGTGCGCAGTGTGCGGAGTGTGCGGAGTGTGCGGAGTGTGCCCAGTGTGCGGAGTGTGCGCAGTGTGCCCAGTGTGCGGAGTGTGCGCAGTGTGCGGAGTGTGCGCAGTGTGCGGAGTGTGCGCAGTGTGCGCAGTGTGCGGAGTGTGCGGAGTGTGCGCAGTGTGCGGAGTGTGCGCAGTGTGCGGAGTGTGCGCAGTGTGCGGAGTGTGCGCAGTGTGCGCAGTGTGCGGAGTGTGCGCAGTGTGCGGAGTGTGCGCAGTGTGCGGAGTGTGCGCAGTGTGCGGAGTGTGCGCAGTGTGCGTACCGTTGGCAGGAGGCGACGGCTCCTCCAGCTCCCTGCGCCGGATGCTGCCGCTGCTCGAGGGCCGCTGATGGTAGTGCTTCTTCTTGTTCTTGATGAGAATTTTACCCAGAAGCTCTTGGGGTGAGGGGAGGGCCTGACCCGGGACCAGCTGCACCACAAGCAACAGCGTCTTAGCACGTGTAAAAGGCAATAACCGCGCAGCAGCCGCTCTGCACTAGTGAACGCACAAGGATTATAGTCCTGAACATCCCATCGCGTACAAAGATTAAACAGAGTATTATTGTCCAAAGAAGTGGGCAACAGTAGATGTTTCATTTTGAATCCCTATTTTACGCATTCCTTTATTTGATCATAAGTTTTATTCATGTATAAAAGAACCACTCCTTGTTCTAAGCTGCACCAGACAAAAGTTTAAAATGGTTTACAGGATATTTCTCCAGAGGATCGATCAGAAGTGCGTCTCCAAAGATGGTCCTGCAGTACTCCGCCATCTTTGCCTGTTGTTTAGCCCTGGGACACACACAGACACACACAGAGACACACACACACAGAGACACACACACACACACAGAGACAGAGAGACACACACACACACAGAGACACACACACACACACACAGAGACACACACACACACACAGAGACAGAGAGACACACACACACACAGAGACACACACACACACACACACAGAGACACACACACACAGAGACAGAGAGACACACACACACACAGAGACACACACACACACACACAGAGACACACACACACAGAGACACACACACACAGAGACACACACAGAGACACACACACACACACACAGAGACACACACACACACACACACAGAGACACACACACAGAGACACACACACACACACACACAGAGACACACACACACAGAGACACACACACAGAGACACACACACAGAGACACACACACACAGAGAGACACACACACACACACACACAGAGACACACACACAGAGACACACACACACACACACACACACACACACACAGACATTAGTTGTTTCATAAATCTCCAGCAAACATAAGAGCTTCACAAAAGCACTTACGAGTCCACGTGGTTTTCGAAGGAGAGGATGAGAGGATACGGAGATGTTTTAAACGCACTCTCTGCGATCGCCTCAATCACTTCCTGCAAATCAAACCTGCATCAATTATGAAGTTAAAATCAGCTCTGTTCTATAGACTAGTTATTGTTGCTAAGTTTATGTACAATCCAAGAAATTACGTGATTTAACACAACAGGGTCTTGTTTTTTAACTTTAATCCTAAAGAAAGACGTGAGCAAAGTAAATAAAGAAAACATTTGAAAAAGACACATTCAATTTGAGAAAATGAAGTAAAAAGCCATGTTAAATAATACATTTATATCATGGCAGAAAGCTCCAAAGAAGGTGAGTCCAGCCCCAGTGGTCATGAGTTCTGACCTTGAAGGGGATCTCAGGGGTCATGAGTTCTGACCTTGAAGGGGATCTCAGGGGTCATGAGTTCTGACCTTGAAGGGGATCTCAGGGGTCATGAGTTCTGACTTTGAAGGGGATCTCAGGGGTCATGAGTTCTAAACCTGGAAGGGGATATCAGGGGTCATGAGTTCTGACCTTGAGGGGGATCTCAGGGGTCATGAGTTCTGACCTTGAAGGGGATCTCAGGGGTCATGAGTTCTGACCTTGAGGGGGATCTCAGGGGTCATGAGTTCTGACCTTGAAGGGGATCTCAGTGGTCATGAGTTCTGACCTTGAAGGGGATCTCAGGGGTCATGAGTTCTGACCTTGAAGGGGATCTCAGGGGTCATGAGTTCTGACCTTGAGGGGGATCTCAGTGGTCATGAGTTCTGACCTTGAGGGGGATCTCAGTGGTCATGAGTTCTGACCTTGAGGGGGATCTCAGTGGTCACGAGTTCTGACCTTGAGGGGGATCTCAGGGGTCATGAGTTCTGACCTTGAGGGGGATCTCAGGGGTCATGAGTTCTGACCTTGAGGGGGATCTCAGGGGTCATGAGTTCTGACCTTGAAGGGGATCTCAGGGGTCATGAGTTCTGACCTTGAGGGGGATCTCAGGGGTCATGAGTTCTGACCTTGAAGGGGATCTCAGGGGTCATGAGTTCTGACCTTGAAGGGGATCTCAGGGGTCATGAGTTCTGACCTTGAAGGGGATCTCAGGGGTCATGAGTTCTGACCTTGAGGGGGATCTCAGTGGTCATGAGTTCTGACCTTGAAGGGGATCTCAGTGGTCATGAGTTCTGACCTTGAAGGGGATCTCAGTGGTCATGAGTTCTGACCTTGAGGGGGATCTCAGGGGTCATGAGTTCTGACCTTGAGGGGGATCTCAGGGGTCATGAGTTCTGACCTTGAAGGGGATCTCAGTGGTCATGAGTTCTGACCTTGAAGGGGATCTCAGGGGTCATGAGTTCTGACCTTGAGGGGGATCTCAGGGGTCATGAGTTCTGACCTTGAAGGGGATCTCAGTGGTCATGAGTTCTGACCTTGAAGGGGATCTCAGGGGTCATGAGTTCTGACCTTGAGGGGGATCTCAGGGGTCATGAGTTCTGACCTTGAAGGGGATCTCAGGGGTCATGAGTTCTGACCTTGAGGGGGATCTCAGTGGTCATGAGTTCTGACCTTGAGGGGGATCTCAGGGGTCATGAGTTCTGACCTTGAGGGGGATCTCAGGGGTCATGAGTTCTGACCTTGAGGGGGATCTCAGGGGTCATGAGTTCTGACCTTGAAGCGGATCTCAGGGGTCATGAGTTCTGACCTTGAGGGGGATCTCAGTGGTCATGAGTTCTGACCTTGAAGGGGATCTCAGTGGTCATGAGTTCTGACCTTGAAGGGGATCTCAGTGGTCATGAGTTCTGACCTTGAAGGGGATCTCAGGGGTCATGAGTTCTGACCTTGAGGGGGATCTCAGGGGTCATGAGTTCTGACCTTGAAGGGGATCTCAGGGGTCATGAGTTCTGACCTTGAAGGGGATCTCAGTGGTCATGAGTTCTAAACCTGGAAGGGGATATCAGGGGTCATGAGTTCTGACCTTGAAGGGGATCTCAGGGGTCATGAGTTCTGACCTTGAGGGGGATCTCAGTGGTCATGAGTTCTGACCTTGAAGGGGATCTCAGGGGTCATGAGTTCTGACCTTGAAGGGGATCTCAGGGGTCATGAGTTCTGACCTTGAGGGGGATCTCAGGGGTCATGAGTTCTGACCTTGAAGGGGATCTCAGGGGTCATGAGTTCTGACCTTGAAGGGGATCTCAGGGGTCATGAGTTCTGACCTTGAAGGGGATCTCAGTGGTCATGAGTTCTGACCTTGAAGGGGATCTCAGGGGTCATGAGTTCTGACCTTGAGGGGGATCTCAGGGGTCATGAGTTCTGACCTTGAAGGGGATCTCAGTGGTCATGAGTTCTGACCTTGAGGGGGATCTCAGGGGTCATGAGTTCTGACCTTGAGGGGGATCTCAGGGTTCATGAGTTCTGACCTTGAAGGGGATCTCAGTGGTCATGAGTTCTGACCTTGAAGGGGATCTCAGGGGTCATGAGTTCTGACCTTGAAGGGGATCTCAGTGGTCATGAGTTCTAAACCTGGAAGGGGATATCAGGGGTCATGAGTTCTGACCTTGAGGGGGATCTCAGGGGTCATGAGTTCTGACCTTGAAGGGGATCTCAGGGGTCATGAGTTCTGACCTTGAGGGGGATCTCAGGGGTCATGAGTTCTGACCTTGAAGGGGATCTCAGTGGTCATGAGTTCTGACCTTGAAGGGGATCTCAGGGGTCATGAGTTCTGACCTTGAGGGGGATCTCAGGGGTCATGAGTTCTGACCTTGAAGGGGATCTCAGTGGTCATGAGTTCTGACCTTGAAGGGGATCTCAGGGGTCATGAGTTCTGACCTTGAGGGGGATCTCAGGGGTCATGAGTTCTGACCTTGAAGGGGATCTCAGGGGTCATGAGTTCTGACCTTGAGGGGGATCTCAGTGGTCATGAGTTCTGACCTTGAGGGGGATCTCTGGGGTCATGAGTTCTGACCTTGAGGGGGATCTCAGGGGTCATGAGTTCTGACCTTGAGGGGGATCTCAGGGGTCATGAGTTCTGACCTTGAAGCGGATCTCAGGGGTCATGAGTTCTGACCTTGAGGGGGATCTCAGTGGTCATGAGTTCTGACCTTGAAGGGGATCTTAGTGGTCATGAGTTCTGACCTTGAAGGGGATCTCAGTGGTCATGAGTTCTGACCTTGAAGGGGATCTCAGGGGTCATGAGTTCTGACCTTGAGGGGGATCTCAGGGGTCATGAGTTCTGACCTTGAAGGGGATCTCAGGGGTCATGAGTTCTGACCTTGAAGGGGATCTCAGTGGTCATGAGTTCTAAACCTGGAAGGGGATATCAGGGGTCATGAGTTCTGACCTTGAAGGGGATCTCAGGGGTCATGAGTTCTGACCTTGAGGGGGATCTCAGTGGTCATGAGTTCTTACCTTGAAGGGGATCTCAGGGGTCATGAGTTCTGACCTTGAAGGGGATCTCAGGGGTCATGAGTTCTGACCTTGAGGGGGATCTCAGGGGTCATGAGTTCTGACCTTGAAGGGGATCTCAGGGGTCATGAGTTCTGACCTTGAAGGGGATCTCAGGGGTCATGAGTTCTGACCTTGAAGGGGATCTCAGTGGTCATGAGTTCTGACCTTGAAGGGGATCTCAGGGGTCATGAGTTCTGACCTTGAGGGGGATCTCAGGGGTCATGAGTTCTGACCTTGAAGGGGATCTCAGTGGTCATGAGTTCTGACCTTGAGGGGGATCTCAGGGGTCATGAGTTCTGACCTTGAGGGGGATCTCAGGGTTCATGAGTTCTGACCTTGAAGGGGATCTCAGTGGTCATGAGTTCTGACCTTGAAGGGGATCTCAGGGGTCATGAGTTCTGACCTTGAAGGGGATCTCAGTGGTCATGAGTTCTAAACCTGGAAGGGGATATCAGGGGTCATGAGTTCTGACCTTGAGGGGGATCTCAGGGGTCATGAGTTCTGACCTTGAAGGGGATCTCAGGGGTCATGAGTTCTGACCTTGAGGGGGATCTCAGGGGTCATGAGTTCTGACCTTGAAGGGGATCTCAGTGGTCATGAGTTCTGACCTTGAAGGGGATCTCAGGGGTCATGAGTTCTGACCTTGAGGGGGATCTCAGGGGTCATGAGTTCTGACCTTGAAGGGGATCTCAGGGGTCATGAGTTCTGACCTTGAAGGGGATCTCAGTGGTCATGAGTTCTAAACCTGGAAGGGGATATCAGGGGTCATGAGTTCTGACCTTGAGGGGGATCTCAGGGGTCATGAGTTCTGACCTTGAAGGGGATCTCAGGGGTCATGAGTTCTGACCTTGAGGGGGATCTCAGGGGTCATGAGTTCTGACCTTGAAGGGGATCTCAGGGGTCATGAGTTCTGACCTTGAAGGGGATCTCAGGGGTCATGAGTTCTGACCTTGAGGGGGATCTCAGGGGTCATGAGTTCTGACCTTGAAGGGGATCTCAGGGGTCATGAGTTCTGACCTTGAAGGGGATCTCAGGGGTCATGAGTTCTGACCTTGAAGGGGATCTCAGGGGTCATGAGTTCTGACCTTGAAGGGGATCTCAGTGGTCACGAGTTCTGACCTTGAGGGGGATCTCAGGGGTCATGAGTTCTGACCTTGAGGGGGATCTCAGGGGTCATGAGTTCTGACCTTGAAGGGGATCTCAGTGGTCACGAGTTCTGACCTTGAAGGGGATCTCAGGGGTCATGAGTTCTGACCTTGAGGGGGATCTCAGGGGTCATGAGTTCTGACCTTGAAGGGGATCTCAGGGGTCATGAGTTCTGACCTTGAGGGGGATCTCAGTGGTCATGAGTTCTGACCTTGAGGGGGATCTCAGGGGTCATGAGTTCTGACCTTGAGGGGGATCTCAGGGGTCATGAGTTCTGACCTTGAGGGGGATCTCAGGGGTCATGAGTTCTGACCTTGAAGCGGATCTCAGGGGTCATGAGTTCTGACCTTGAGGGGGATCTCAGTGGTCATGAGTTCTGACCTTGAAGGGGATCTCAGTGGTCATGAGTTCTGACCTTGAAGGGGATCTCAGGGGTCATGAGTTCTGACCTTGAGGGGGATCTCAGGGGTCATGAGTTCTGACCTTGAAGGGGATCTCAGGGGTCATGAGTTCTAAACCTGGAAGGGGATATCAGGGGTCATGAGTTCTGACCTTGAGGGGGATCTCAGGGGTCATGAGTTCTGACCTTGAAGGGGATCTCAGGGGTCATGAGTTCTGACCTTGAGGGGGATCTCAGTGGTCATGAGTTCTGACCTTGAAGGGGATCTCAGGGGTCATGAGTTCTGACCTTGAAGGGGATCTCAGGGGTCATGAGTTCTGACCTTGAGGGGGATCTCAGGGGTCATGAGTTCTGACCTTGAAGGGGATCTCAGTGGTCATGAGTTCTAAACCTGGAAGGGGATCTCAGGGGTCATGAGTTCTGACCTTGAGGGGGATCTCAGTGGTCATGAGTTCTGACCTTGAAGGGGATCTCAGTGGTCATGAGTTCTGACCTTGAAGGGGATCTCAGGGGTCATGAGTTCTGACCTTGAGGGGGATCTCAGGGGTCATGAGTTCTGACCTTGAAGGGGATCTCAGGGGTCATGAGTTCTGACCTTGAAGGGGATCTCAGTGGTCATGAGTTCTAAACCTGGAAGGGGATATCAGGGGTCATGAGTTCTGACCTTGAGGGGGATCTCAGGGGTCATGAGTTCTGACCTTGAAGGGGATCTCAGGGGTCATGAGTTCTGACCTTGAAGGGGATCTCAGGGGTCATGAGTTCTGACCTTGAGGGGGATCTCAGTGGTCATGAGTTCTGACCTTGAAGGGGATCTCAGGGGTCATGAGTTCTGACCTTGAAGGGGATCTCAGGGGTCATGAGTTCTGACCTTGAGGGGGATCTCAGGGGTCATGAGTTCTGACCTTGAAGGGGATCTCAGGGGTCATGAGTTCTGACCTTGAAGGGGATCTCAGGGGTCATGAGTTCTGACCTTGAAGGGGATCTCAGGGGTCACGAGTTCTGACCTTGAAGGGGATCTCAGTGGTCACGAGTTCTGACCTTGAGGGGGATCTC
>NW_027315834.1:2885377-2895377 GCF_026437365.1 Eucyclogobius newberryi
GAGCTAAACCATGACATGTGAAGAGTGAGCTGTGAGGAGCAGAGTAGGAGTGTTGTGTGTTGCGCGTTGTGTGTGTGTGTGCGTTTGTGTTTGCGTTTGTGTTGCGTGTGCGTGTTGTGTGTGTGCGTGTGTGTGTGTGTGGTGTGTGTGTGTGTGTGTGTGTGTGTGTGTGTGTGTGTGTGTGTGTGTGTACCTGTGAGGTAGGTGTTGTGGGAGGAGTTGATGAAATAGTGGGACAGAGGTTGGTTCATGTCGTCGATGACGTCCAGACGTTCTTGAGGAACAGCACCGTTCTCTTCTCCTCCCAGGTACCGGATGAAGGCCTGAAGACTGATCTGGTCTGCACAGAAGGAACGTCACTCCTCTGCTCCTCCCCCTGCACGTGCTCCTCCCCCTGCCCGTGCTCCTCCCCCTGCACGTGCTCCTCCCCCTCCCCGCCTCTGTATCGCCTCAGCCCCGCCTCTGTATCGCCTCAGCCCCGCCTCTGTATCGCCTCAGCCCCGCCTATGTCTCGCCTCTTGCTTCTGTCCTGTTCCCTTCGCGCTCGTCTCCTTCCTCCACTTTTCGAGTCCAACCTACTTTTAAACTTGCTCCGCCCCCTGACCGCTCATTGGGCCACATAAACATAACTGGAGAATATGAGAAGAGCGTTCCTTTCTGCTTTGATCCCACAAATGTGAAACATAAGTGCAGCAGTACGAGTCAGCTCTGCGCAGAAAGCGGTCTGAATGATGCAGCGGTCACTGCAGCGGTCATGGCAGTGGTCATAGCAGCGGTCACGGCAGCGGTCACGGCAGCGGTCATGGCAGCGGTCGCGGTCAGCGGTCACGGCAGCGGTCACTGCAGCGGTCACGGCAGTGGTCACGGCAGTGGTCACGGCAGTGGTCACGGCAGCGGTCATGGCAGCGGTCATGGCAGCGGTCAGCGGTCATGGCAGCGGTCACGGCAGCGGTCACGGCAGCGGTCATGGCAGCGGTCATGGCAGCGGTCACGGCAGCGGTCAGCGGTCATGGCAGCGGTCATGGCAGCGGTCACGGCAGTGGTCATGGCAGCGGTCATGGCAGCGGTCACGGCAGTGGTCATGGCAGCGGTCACGGCAGCGATCATGGCAGCGGTCACGGCAGCGGTCACTGCAGCGGTCATGGCAGTGGTCACGGCAGTGGTCACGGCAGTGGTCACGGCAGCGGTCATGGCAGCGGTCATGGCAGCGGTCAGCGGTCATGGCAGCGGTCACGGCAGCGGTCACGGCAGCGGTCACGGCAGCGGTCATGGCAGCGGTCACGGCAGCGGTCAGCGGTCATGGCAGCGGTCATGGCAGCGGTCACGGCAGTGGTCATGGCAGCGGTCATGGCAGCGGTCGCGGTCAGCGGTCACGGCAGTGGTCATGGCAGCGGTCAGCGGTCATGGCAGTGGTCATGGCAGAGGTCACGGCAGCGGTCACGGCAGCGGTCACGGCAGTGGTCATGGCAGCGGTCATGGCAGCGGTCAGTGGTCATGGCAGCGGTCACGGCAGCGGTCATGGCAGCGGTCACGGCAGTGGTCATGGCAGCGGTCACGGCAGCGGTCATGGCAGCGGTCACGGCAGCGGTCACGGCAGCGGTCACGGCAGTGGTCACGGCAGTGGTCATGGCAGCGGTCACGGCAGCGGTCATGGCAGCGGTCACGGCAGCGGTCAAGGCAGCGGTCACGGCAGTGGTCACGGCAGCGGTCACGGCAGCGGTCACGGCAGCGGTCATGGCAGCGGTCACGGCAGCGGTCATGGCAGCGGTCACGGCAGCGGTCAGCGGTCATGGCAGCGGTCATGGCAGCGGTCAGTGGTCATGGCAGCGGTCACGGCAGCGGTCACGGCAGCGGTCATGGCAGCGGTCATGG
The DNA here is from genome assembly GCF_026437365.1 of Eucyclogobius newberryi. Classification (NCBI taxonomy): domain Eukaryota; kingdom Metazoa; phylum Chordata; class Actinopteri; order Gobiiformes; family Gobiidae; genus Eucyclogobius; species Eucyclogobius newberryi. The sequence continues at coordinate 2,887,250 of NW_027315834.1, forward strand.
CAGCGGTCAGCGGTCATGGCAGCGGTCACGGCAGCGGTCACGGCAGCGGTCATGGCAGCGGTCATGGCAGCGGTCACGGCAGCGGTCAGCGGTCATGGCAGCGGTCACGGCAGTGGTCATGGCAGCGGTCATGGCAGCGGTCAGCGGTCACGGCAGCGGTCATGGCAGCGGTCGCGGTCAGCGGTCACGGCAGTGGTCATGGCAGCGGTCAGCGGTCATGGCAGTGGTCATGGCAGAGGTCACGGCAGCGGTCACGGCAGCGGTCACGGCAGTGGTCATGGCAGCGGTCATGGCAGCGGTCAGTGGTCATGGCAGCGGTCACGGCAGCGGTCACGGCAGTGGTCATGGCAGCGGTCACGGCAGCGGTCATGGCAGCGGTCACGGCAGCGGTCACGGCAGCGGTCACGGCAGTGGTCACGGCAGTGGTCATGGCAGCGGTCACGGCAGCGGTCATGGCAGCGGTCACGGCAGCGGTCACGGCAGTGGTCAAGGCAGCGGTCACGGCAGTGGTCACGGCAGCGGTCACGGCAGCGGTCACGGCAGCGGTCATGGCAGCGGTCACGGCAGCGGTCATGGCAGCGGTCACGGCAGCGGTCAGCGGTCATGGCAGCGGTCATGGCAGCGGTCAGTGGTCATGGCAGCGGTCACGGCAGCGGTCACGCAGCGGTCATGGCAGCGGTCACGGCAGTGGTCAAGGCAGCGGTCACGGCAGTGGTCATGGCAGCGGTCACGGCAGCGGTCACGGCAGCGGTCACGGCAGCGGTCATGGCAGTGGTCATGGCAGCGGTCACGGCAGCGGTCATGGCAGCGGTCACGGCAGCGGTCACGGCAGCGGTCACGGCAGCGGTCATGGCAGCGGTCATGGCAGCGGTCACGGCAGCGGTCATGGCAGCGGTCACGGCAGCGGTCACGGCAGCGGTCACGGCAGCGGTCATGGCAGCGGTCAAGGCAGCGGTCACGGCAGCGGTCACGGCAGCGGTCACGGCAGCGGTCACGGCAGCGGTCACGGCAGCGGTCACGGCAGCGGTCATGGCAGCGGTCACGGCAGCGGTCAGCGGTCATGGCAGCGGTCATGGCAGCGGTCAGTGGTCATGGCAGCGGTCACGGCAGTGGTCATGGCAGCGGTCACGGCAGCGGTCACGGCAGCGGTCACGGCAGCGGTCACGGCAGCGGTCACGGCAGTGGTCAAGGCAGCGGTCACGGCAGCGGTCACGGCAGCGGTCACGGCAGCGGTCATGGCAGCGGTCACGGCAGCGGTCACGGCAGCGGTCAGCGGTCATGGCAGTGGTCATGGCAGCGGTCATGGCAGCGGTCGCGGTCAGCAGTCACGTCAGCGGTCACGGCAGCGGTCATGGCAGCGGTCATGGCAGCGGTCATGGCAGCGGTCAGCGGTCATGGCAGTGGTCATGGCAGTGGTCATGGCAGCGGTCATGGCAGCGGTCACGGCAGCGGTCAGCGGTCATGGCAGCGGTCATGGCAGCGGTCACGGTCAGCGGTCACGGCAGTGGTCATGGCAGTGGTCAGCGGTCACGGCAGTGGTCACGGCAGTGGTCACGGCAGTGGTCACGGCAGTGGTCATGGCAGTGGTCATGGCAGTGGTCAGCGGTCATGGCAGTGGTCATGGCAGCGGTCACGGCAGTGGTCACGGCAGCGGTCATGGCAGTGGTCATGGCAGCGGTCACGGCAGTGGTCACGGCAGCGGTCACGGCAGCGGTCACGGCAGCGGTCACGGCAGTGGTCATGGCAGCGGTCAGTGGTCATGGCAGCGGTCACGGCAGTGGTCACGGCAGCGGTCACGGCAGCGGTCATGGCAGTGGTCATGGCAGTGGTCATGGCAGTGGTCAGCGGTCATGGCAGTGGTCATGGCAGCGGTCACGGCAGTGGTCACGGCAGCGGTCATGGCAGTGGTCATGGCAGCGGTCACGGCAGTGGTCACGGCAGCGGTCACGGCAGCGGTCACGGCAGCGGTCACAGCAGCGGTCATGGCAGCGGTCAGTGGTCATGGCAGCGGTCACGGCAGTGGTCACGGCAGCGGTCACGGCAGCGGTCATGGCAGTGGTCATGGCAGCGGTCAAGGCAGTGGTCACGGCAGTGGTCATGGCAGCGGTCAGTGGTCATGGCAGCGGTCAGCGGTCATGGCAGCGGTCACCTCTGTCCAGCTGGCTGCTGTTGGTCTCGTAGCGCTCCATGATCTGCCGGACCTGCTCTCTCTTCAGTGGAGGATACAGGACCTCGTTCAGCCTGGAGTCCCTCTGCCTCTGGTTTATGAAGTCCATGAACTGGTCCAGAGAGATGAACGGCTTCCTTCTCGACCCACTGACCACAACAATGTGCAGTTATGTCATAAATGACATAGTTCTCATGAATGTAATCTATGTCATTTATGAGAATTATGTCCCTTATGTCCCTTATGAGAGGCGTGTTTCAGATCTGAAGCAGACCCTGGGCCAAGGGTTATTTTGCAGTGTAGTTTATACTAAAATGATTCATATTTAGTTTGAGGTTTTATTTGTTTGTACTTTCATGATCTAAAAATAAAAACATGTCTGAGAAGTAGTCGATGATGTAGCTCGGAGGGGTCAAAGGGCAAAGGGGCACTGGTCAGCAGGACTGTGGGAGTGGTCAGCAGGACTGTGGGAGTGGTCAGCAGGACTGTGGGAGTGGTCAGCAGGACTTCTTCATTTATATTCACTTTGTATAGAGATGATTTCTACACCTCAGCATCCATCACATAATATTCTATCTTTAATCTTACCATTCTTCAAATATACTCTGGATCTCTGGTCGTAAACACAAGCTGTCCAGAAACTTCTGGAAGGCCTCCCAGGTGAAGTCATCCGGCTTGATCCCTTCTGACTGTCCAAAGACAACACAACGTCCAAATCAAACCGTCTTGTGTCCAGAAAACAGAAACATTTTCATTCATTGTATCGAGTGACGCAAAATAGCATTCTGGTCTAATTCTGCGTCCTGATCTTTATACATAGTGTAGATTAGGGTTTGTTTGACTGGACATCCTACAGAGTATGAGCAGCTAGCCTTTAAATCCATCTTCTTCTGAGGGTTCACACTTCACTGTAATTGGTTAATTCCACCTGTCACTCAGTAGATTATAGAGGTTGACCAGTAGGAGGAGTGGGTGGGGAAATGCCTGTGCTTGAGCGTTTAGCTTCATAAAACAGAAAAGCATGTTGTCAAATGACCAAAACAGCAGATCACTCAGATCATAACAGAGTTTTCATCCTTGATCAACCTCACCGGGACTTTAAAGTCTACTCATCGTTTTCTGAAGACAATCTACAGAATGCTGTGTCCCTCCATGAGCAGCAGGGGGCAGAAGAGGAACAAGTTCACTCATCTTCTCCTCCTCAGGGTCAAACATGGAGACACTGGATCTAATCCAATGATCTCTCCACATGTGAAAAAGCAGAGGAAGAGGGATGGATGCAGAGGAAGAGGGATGATGCAGAGGAAGAGGGATGATGCAGAGGAAGAGGGACGGAGGCAGATGAAAAGGGACTGATGTAGAGGAAGAGGGATGGATGCAGAGGAAGAGGGATGGATGCAGAGGAAGAGGGATAGATGCTGATGAAGAGGGATGGATGCAGAGGAAGAGGGATGGATGCAGAGGAAGAGGGATGATGCAGAGGAAGAGGGATGATGCAGAGGAAGAGGGATGATGCAGAGGAAGAGGGACGGAGGCAGATGAAAAGGGACTGATGTAGAGGAAGAGGGATGGATGCAGAGGAAGAGGGATGGATGCAGAGGAAGAGGGATAGATGCTGATGAAGAGGGATGGATGCAGAGGAAGAGGGATGGATGCAGAGGAAGAGGGATGATGCAGAGGAAGAGGGATGATGCAGAGGAAGAGGGACGGAGGCAGATGAAAAGGGACTGATGTAGAGGAAGAGGGATGGATGCAGAGGAAGAGGGATGGATGCAGAGGAAGAGGGATAGATGCTGATGAAGAGGGATGGATGCAGAGGAAGAGGGACGGAGGCAGATGAAAAGGGACTGATGTAGAGGAAGAGGGATGGATGCAGAGGAAGAGGGATGGATGCAGAGGAAGAGGGATAGATGCTGATGAAGAGGGATGGATGCAGAGGAAGAGGGATGGATGCAGAGGAAGAGGGATGATGCAGAGGAAGAGTGATGATGCAGAGGAAGAGGGACGGAGGCAGATGAAAAGGGACTGATGTAGAGGAAGAGGGATGGATGCAGAGGAAGAGGGATGGATGCAGAGGAAGAGGGATGATGCAGAGGAAGAGGGATGATGCAGAGGAAGAGGGATGATGCAGAGGAAGAGGGACGGAGGCAGATGAAAAGGGACTGATGTAGAGGAAGAGGGATGGATGCAGAGGAAGAGGGATGGATGCAGAGGAAGAGGGATAGATGCTGATGAAGAGGGATGGATGCAGAGGAAGAGGGACGGAGGCAGATGAAAAGGGACTGATGTAGAGGAAGAGGGATGGATGCAGAGGAAGAGGGATGGATGCTGATGAAGAGGGATGGATGCAGAGGAAGAGGGACGGAGGCAGATGAAAAGGGACTGATGTAGAGGAAGAGGGATGGATGCAGAGGAAGAGGGATGGATGCAGAGGAAGAGGGATAGATGCTGATGAAGAGGGATGGATGCAGAGGAAGAGGGATGGATGCAGAGGAAGAGGGATGATGCAGAGGAAGAGGGATGATGCAGAGGAAGAGGGACGGAGGCAGATGAAAAGGGACTGATGTAGAGGAAGAGGGATGGATGCAGAGGAAGAGGGATGGATGCAGAGGAAGAGGGATAGATGCTGATGAAGAGGGATGGATGCAGAGGAAGAGGGATGGATGCAGAGGAAGAGGGATGATGCAGAGGAAGAGTGATGATGCAGAGGAAGAGGGACGGAGGCAGATGAAAAGGGACTGATGTAGAGGAAGAGGGATGGATGCAGAGGAAGAGGGATAGATGCAGAGGAAGAGGGATGGATGCAGAGGAAGAGGGATGATGCAGAGGAAGAGGGATGATGCAGAGGAAGAGGGATGATGCAGAGGAAGAGGGACGGAGGCAGATGAAAAGGGACTGATGTAGAGGAAGAGGGATGGATGCAGAGGAAGAGGGATGGATGCAGAGGAAGAGGGATAGATGCTGATGAAGAGGGATGGATGCAGAGGAAGAGGGACGGAGGCAGATGAAAAGGGACTGATGTAGAGGAAGAGGGATGGATGCAGAGGAAGAGGGATGGATGCTGATGAAGAGGGATGGATGCAGAGGAAGAGGGACGGAGGCAGATGAAAAGGGACTGATGTAGAGGAAGAGGGATGGATGCAGAGGAAGAGGGATGGATGCAGAGGAAGAGGGATAGATGCTGATGAAGAGGGATGGATGCAGAGGAAGAGGGATGGATGCAGAGGAAGAGGGATGATGCAGAGGAAGAGGGATGATGCAGAGGAAGAGGGACGGAGGCAGATGAAAAGGGACTGATGTAGAGGAAGAGGGATGGATGCAGAGGAAGAGGGATGGATGCAGAGGAAGAGGGATAGATGCTGATGAAGAGGGATGGATGCAGAGGAAGAGGGATGGATGCAGAGGAAGGGGGATGGATGCAGAGGAAGAGGGATGATGCAGAGGAAGAGGGATGATGAAGAGGGATGGATGCAGAGGAAGAGGGATGATGCAGAGGAAGAGGGATGATGAAGAGGGATGGATGCAGAGGAAGGGGGATGGATGCAGAGGAAGAGGGATGATGCAGAGGAAGAGGGATGGATGCAGAGGAAGAGGGATGGATGCAGAGGAAGTGGGATGGATGCAGAGGAAGGGGGATGGATGCAGAGGAAGAGGGATGATGCAGAGGAAGAGGGATGGATGCAGAGGAAGAGGGATGGATGCAGAGGAAGAGGGATGGATGCAGAGGAAGAGGGTTGATGAAGAGGGATGGATGCAGAGGAAGGGGGATGATGTAGAGGAAGAGGGATGATGAAGAGGGATGGATGCAGAGGAAGGGGGATGGATGCAGAGGAAGAGGGATGATGCAGAGGAAGAGGGATGGATGCATGCAGAGGAAGGGGGATGGATGCAGAGGAAGAGGGATGGATGCAGAGGAAGAGGGATGATGCAGAGGAAGAGGGATGGATGCAGAGGAAGAGGGATGATGCAGAGGAAGAGGGATGGAGGAAGAGGGATGGATGCAGAGGAAGAGGGATGATGCAGAGGAAGAGGGATGATGCAGAGGAAGGGGGACGGAGGAAGAGGGATGGAGGAAGAGGGATGATGCAGAGGAAGAGGGATGAAGCAGAGGAAGAGGGATGGATGCAGAGGAAGAGGGATGGATGCAGAGGAAGATGGATAGATGCTGATGAAGAGGGATGGATGCAGAGGAAGAGGGATGGATGCAGAGGAAGAGGGATGGATGCAGAGGAAGGGGGATGGATGCAGAGGAAGAGGGATGATGCAGAGGAAGAGGGATGATGAAGAGGGATGGATGCAGAGGAAGAGGGATGATGAAGAGGGATGGATGCAGAGGAAGAGGGATGATGAAGAGGGATGGATGCAGAGGAAGGGGGATGGATGCAGAGGAAGAGGGATGATGCAGAGGAAGAGGGATGGATGCAGAGGAAGAGAGATGGATGCAGAGGAAGAGGGATGGATGCAGAGGAAGGGGGATGGATGCAGAGGAAGAGGGATGGATGCAGAGGAAGAGGGATGGATGCAGAGGAAGAGGGATGGATGCAGAGGAAGAGGGATGATGAAGAGGGATGGATGCAGAGGAAGAGGGATGGATGCAGAGGAAGAGGGATGATGCAGAGGAAGAGGGATGGATGCAGAGGAAGAGGGATGGATGCAGAGGAAGAGGGATGGATGCAGAGGAAGAGGGATGATGCAGAGGAAGAGGGATGGATGCAGAGGAAGAGGGATGATGCAGAGGAAGAGGGATGGATGCAGAGGAAGAGGGATGGATGCAGAGGAAGAGGGATGGATGCAGAGGAAGAGGGATGGATGCAGAGGAAGAGGGATGATGCAGAGGAAGAGGGATGGATGCAGAGGAAGGGGGATGATGCAGAGGAAGAGGGATGGATGCAGAGGAAGAGGGATGGATGCAGAGGAAGAGGGATGATGCAGAGGAAGAGGGATGGATGCAGAGGAAGAGGGATTTCTAGAACTGGTTCTATAAAACAATCAGTGGCATAAATAGATTTCTGACATTTCCCTGGTTTTGATTGAGATGATAATGACCTTGTTATTGACGAGGCTGCACTGCTCCAGCGCCGTCTCCACACGCTTCTTATCCGAGAAGAGCTTCAGAACACTGCAACGAGCAGAGACAAACACCACATCAAAGAAACTAGTACAAGACCAGGACTAAACCAAAACTACACAAGACTAAACATGGATCAAAGCAGATCATTCTAGTTTAAAGTCTGAAGAGCGTTCCTGTTTGACGTCTGGAACATGAATTGGTTCATAACTGTGACGCAGCAGCATTCCAATGATTCATTCATGAAGTAATAGTGCCAGTGTTATACACATATAGTGATATAATACACACATATAGTGATATGATACACACATATAGTGATATAATACACACATATAGTGATATGATACACACATATAGTGATATGATACACACATATAGTGATATGATACACACATATAGTGATATGATACACACATATAGTGATATAATACACACATATAGTGATATGATACACACATATAGTGATATGATACACACATATAGTGATATGATACACACATATAGTGATAGTAGAAAAAGCTTCAGTTGTTTCATCTGGACTCAGTTAGAAAAAATAGACGTTTCGACTCTCATCCAAGAGTCATTGTCAAATAACAGAATTTAGATCGAGAACTCCGATATTAATACTGTTCTGTGGTAAGACCCGCCCATTGGGCGGAGCCTTCCTGAAGTAGAAAGAGTTGTTTGTTTCAACAGAAACTCCCCCCTTGTATCTACCGAGCCTATTCAGAATCTTAATGGGCTATTAGAAACCTCTTTGTCTTTGTGAGACCCTGGCTCAACCACCCTGAGGACCTGATTAGCATCTAAATGTCCTGGTCCTGGTCCTCTACCTTTCCAAGGGTTCAGTATACCATTATAAATAACAGGAAGATTGAATCTGAGCCCTC
>NW_027315834.1:2900377-2907877 GCF_026437365.1 Eucyclogobius newberryi
AGCAGAGAGGACGCAGACGTGAGCAGAGAGGACGCAGACGTGAGCAGAGAGGACGCAGACGTGAGCAGAGAGGACGCAGACGTGAGCAGAGAGGACACAGACGTGAGCAGAGAGGACAAAGACGTGAGACGTGAGCAGAGGACACAGATGTGAGCAGAGAGGACAAAGACGTGAGCAGAGGACACAGACGTGAGCAGAGAGGACACAGACGTGAGCAGAGAGGACGCAGACGTGAGCAGAGAGGACACAGACGTGAGCAGAGAGGACACAGACGTGAGCAGAGAGGACGCAGACGTGAGCAGAGAGGACGCAGACGTGAGCAGAGAGGACACAGACGTGAGCAGAGAGGACACAGACGTGAGACGAGAGCAGAGAGGACACAGACGTGAGCAGAGGACACAGACGTGAGACAAGAGCAGAGAGGACACAGACGTGAGACGAGAGCAGAGAGGACACAGACGTGAGCAGAGGACAGACGTAAGACGAGAGCAGAGAGGACACAGACGTGAGACGAGAGCAGAGAGGACACAGACGTGAGACGAGAGCAGAGAGGACACAGACGTGAGCAGAGGACACAGACGAGAGCAGAGAGGACACAGACGTGAGCAGAGAGGACGCAGACATGAGCAGAGAGGACACAGACGTGAGCAGAGAGGACACAGACGTGAGCAGAGAGGACGCAGACGTGAGCAGAGAGGACACAGACGTGAGCAGAGAGGACACAGAGGTGAGCAGAGAGGACACAGACGTGAGCAGAGAGGACGCAGACGTGAGCAGAGAGGACACAGACGTGAGCAGAAAGGACGCAGACGTGAGCAGAGAGGACACAGACGTGAGCAGAGAGGACACAGACGTGAGCAGAGAGGACACAGACGTGAGCAGAGAGGACACAGACGTGAGCAGAGAGGACACAGATGTGAGCAGAGAGGACAAAGACGTGAGACGTGAGCAGAGGACACAGACGTGAGCAGAGAGGACAAAGACGTGTGACGTGAGCAGAGGACACAGACGTGAGCAGAGAGGACACAGACGTGAGCAGAGAGGACGCAGACATGAGCAGAGAGGACACAGACGTGAGCAGAGAGGACACAGACGTGAGCAGAGAGGACGCAGACGTGAGCAGAGAGGACGCAGACGTGAGCAGAGAGGACGCAGACGTGAGCAGAGAGGACGCAGACGTGAGCAGAGAGGACGCAGACGTGAGCAGAGAGGACGCAGACGTGAGCAGAGAGGACACAGACGTGAGCAGAGAGGACATAGACGTGAGACGTGAGCAGAGGACACAGATGTGAGCAGAGAGGACAAAGACGTGAGACGTGAGCAGAGGACACAGACGTGAGCAGAGAGGACACAGACGTGAGCAGAGAGGACGCAGACATGAGCAGAGAGGACACAGACGTGAGCAGAGAGGACACAGACGTGAGCAGAGAGGACGCAGACGTGAGCAGAGAGGACGCAGACGTGAGCAGAGAGGACGCAGACGTGAGCAGAGAGGACACAGACGTGAGACGAGAGCAGAGAGGACACAGACGTGAGCAGAGGACACAGACGTGAGACGAGAGCAGAGAGGACACAGACGTGAGACGAGAGCAGAGAGGACACAGACGTGAGCAGAGGACAGACGTGAGACGAGAGCAGAGAGGACACAGACGTGAGCAGAGGACACAGACGAGAGCAGAGAGGACACAGACATGAGCAGAGAGGACACAGACGTGAGCAGAGAGGACACAGATGTGAGCAGAGAGGACACAGACGTGAGCAGAGAGGACACAGACGTGAGCAGAGAGGACACAGAGGTGAGCAGAGAGGACACAGACGTGAGCAGAGAGGACGCAGACGTGAGCAGAGAGGACACAGACGTGAGCAGAGAGGACACAGACGTGAGCAGAGAGGACACAGACGTGAGCAGAGAGGACACAGACATGAGCAGAGAGGACACAGACGTGAGCAGAGAGGACACAGACATGAGCAGAGAGGACACAGACGTGAGCAGAGAGGACACAGATGTGAGCAGAGAGGACAAAGACGTGAGACGTGAGCAGAGGACACAGACGTGAGCAGAGAGGACAAAGACGTGTGACGTGAGCAGAGGACACAGACGTGAGCAGAGAGGACACAGACGTGAGCAGAGAGGACGCAGACGTGAGCAGAGAGGACACAGACGTGAGCAGAGAGGACGCAGACGTGAGCAGAGAGGACACAGACGTGAGCAGAGAGGACACAGACGTGAGCAGAGAGGACGCAGACGTGAGCAGAGAGGACACAGACGTGAGCAGAGAGGACACAGACGTGAGCAGAGAGGACGCAGACATGAGCAGAGAGGACGCAGACGTGAGCAGAGAGGACGCAGACGTGAGCAGAGAGGACGCAGACGTGAGCAGAGAGGACAAAGACGTGAGACGTGAGCAGAGGACACAGATGTGAGCAGAGAGGACAAAGACGTGAGCAGAGGACACAGACGTGAGCAGAGAGGACACAGACGTGAGCAGAGAGGACGCAGACATGAGCAGAGAGGACACAGACGTGAGCAGAGAGGACACAGACGTGAGCAGAGAGGACGCAGACGTGAGCAGAGAGGACGCAGACGTGAGCAGAGAGGACACAGACGTGAGCAGAGAGGACACAGACGTGAGACGAGAGCAGAGAGGACACAGACGTGAGCAGAGGACACAGACGTGAGACAAGAGCAGAGAGGACACAGACGTGAGACGAGAGCAGAGAGGACACAGACGTGAGCAGAGGACAGACGTGAGACGAGAGCAGAGAGGACACAGACGTGAGACGAGAGCAGAGAGGACACAGACGTGAGACGAGAGCAGAGAGGACACAGATGTGAGCAGAGGACACAGACGAGAGCAGAGAGGACACAGATGTGAGCAGAGAGGACAAAGACGTGTGACGTGAGCAGAGGACACAGACGTGAGCAGAGAGGACACAGACGTGAGCAGAGAGGACACAGACGTGAGCAGAGAGGACGCAGACATGAGCAGAGAGGACACAGACGTGAGCAGAGAGGACGCAGACATGAGCAGAGAGGACGCAGACGTGAGCAGAGAGGACGCAGACGTGAGCAGAGAGGACGCAGACGTGAGCAGAGAGGACGCAGACGTGAGCAGAGAGGACACAGACGTGAGCAGAGAGGACAAAGACGTGAGACGTGAGCAGAGGACACAGATGTGAGCAGAGAGGACAAAGACGTGAGCAGAGAGGACACAGACATGAGCAGAGAGGACGCAGACATGAGCAGAGAGGACACAGACGTGAGCAGAGAGGACACAGACGTGAGCAGAGAGGACACAGACGTGAGCAGAGAGGACGCAGACGTGAGCAGAGAGGACGCAGACGTGAGCAGAGAGGACACAGACGTGAGCAGAGAGGACACAGACGTGAGACGAGAGCAGAGAGGACGCAGACGTGAGCAGAGGACACAGACGTGAGACAAGAGCAGAGAGGACACAGACGTGAGACGAGAGCAGAGAGGACACAGACGTGAGCAGAGGACAGACGTGAGACGAGAGCAGAGAGGACACAGACGTGAGACGAGAGCAGAGAGGACACAGACGTGAGACGAGAGCAGAGAGGACACAGACGTGAGCAGAGGACACAGACGAGAGCAGAGAGGACACACTCCACACTCACGCTTTGAGCAGAAATGTGTTCCGTGATGCATTCTGGGACAGGATGTTTGTGGCCAACGTGAAGAGTTCATCTGTCCAAACCTGGAGACATAAAAGAGACACAAATATGACACACATTCTCACAGAGTCCCCTTCTCCACAGATCTGGCCTATAATGTGGCTTGATGGCGTCTCTATGGAGATTGTGAAGTCATTTTAAGGTTGCTACAGCGGTGTGTAAAAGTGTTTGCTCTGACCCTAGTAACGGGTCGGTCCAGCCTTAGCAACGACTGTGATCAAGCGTTTGCCATAACTTGAGTCTATTTCAGCTGTGGAGGAGTTTTGTCCCTTCATCTTTGTACGATTGTAATTCAGGATCATGTTTGGAGGGTTTTTAAGCTCGTGCCACAGCATCTCACTAGGATTCAGCTCAGGACTTTGACTAGGACTCTCTAAAGACTCTCTAAAGACACTCTAAAGACACTCTAAAGACACTCTAAAGACACTCTAAGGACTCTCTAAGGACACTCTAAAGACTCTCTAAGGACACTCTAAAGACACTCTAAAGACACTCTAAAGACACTCTAAGGACACTCTAAAGACTCTCTAAAGACACTCTAAAGACTCTCTAAAGACTCTCTAAAGACTCTCTAAAGACTCTCTAAAGACTCTCTAAAGACACTCTAAGGACACTCTAAGGACACTCTAAAGACACTCTAAAGACACTCTAAAGACACTCTAAGGACACTCTAAGGACACTCTAAAGACACTCTAAAGACTCTCTAAAGACTCTCTAAAGACTCTCTAAAGACTCTCTAAAGACTCTCTAAAGACTCTCTGAAGACACTCTGAAGACTCTCTAAGGACACTCTAAAGACTCTCTAAGGACACTCTAAGGACACTCTAAAGACACTCTAAAGACTCTCTAAAGACTCTCTAAAGACTCTCTAAGGACACTCTAAGGACACTCTAAAGACACTCTAAAGACACTCTAAAGACACTCTAAGGACACTCTAAGGACACTCTAAGGACACTCTAAAGACACTCTAAAGACACTCTAAAGACACTCTAAAGACTCTCTAAGGACTCTCTAAGGACACTCTAAAGACTCTCTAAGGACACTCTAAGGACACTCTAAAGACACTCTAAAGACACTCTAAAGACACTCTAAAGACTCTCTAAAGACTCTCTAAAGACTCTCTAAGGACACTCTAAAGACACTCTAAAGACACTCTAAAGACACTCTAAAGACACTCTAAAGACACTCTAAAGACACTCTAAGGACACTCTAAGGACACTCTAAGGACACTCTAAGGACACTCTAAAGACTCTCTAAAGACTCTCTAAAGACACTCTAAAGACTCTCTAAAGACACTCTAAAGACACTCTAAAGACACTCTAAAGACTCTCTAAAGACACTCTAAGGACACTCTAAGGACACTCTAAGGACACTCTAAAGCCTCTCTAAAGACTCTCTAAGGACACTCTAAAGACTCTCTAAGGACACTCTAAGGACACTAAGGACACTCTAAAGACACTCTAAGGACACTCTAAAGACACTCTAAGGACACTCTAAGGACACTCTAAGGACACTCTAAGGACACTCTAAGGACACTCTAAAGACACTCTAAGGACACTCTAAGGACACTCTAAAGACACTCTAAAGACACTAAAGACACTCTAAAGACACTCTAAAGACACTCTAAAGACACTCTAAAGACACTCTAAAGACACTCTAAAGACACTCTAAAGACACTCTAAGGACACTCTAAGGACACTCTAAAGACACTCTAAAGACACTCTAAAGACTCTCTAAGGACACTCTAAGGACACTCTAAGGACACTCTAAGGACACTCTAAGGACACTCTAAAGACACTCTAAAGACACTCTAAGGACACTCTAAGGACACTCTAAAGACACTCTAAGGACACTAAGGACACTCTAAGGACACTCTAAGGACACTCTAAAGACACTCTAAAGACACTCTAAAGACACTCTAAAGACACTCTAAAGACACTCTAAAGACACTCTAAGGACACTCTAAAGACACTCTAAGGACACTCTAAAGACACTCTAAGGACACTCTAAAGACTCTCTAAAGACACTCTAAGGACACTCTAAAGACACTCTAAGGACACTCTAAAGACACTCTAAGGACACTCTAAGGACACTCTAAGGACACTCTAAGGACACTCTAAGGACACTCTAAGGACACTCTAAAGACACTCTAAGGACACTCTAAAGACACTCTAAGGACACTCTAAGGACACTAAGGACACTCTAAAGACACTCTAAAGACACTCTAAGGACACTCTAAAGACACTCTAAAGACACTCTAAGGACACTCTAAAGACACTCTAAAGACACTCTAAAGACTCTCTAAGGACACTCTAAGGACACTCTAAAGACACTCTAAAGACACTCTAAAGACTCTAAGGACACTCTAAAGACACTCTAAGGACACTCTAAGGACACTCTAAAGACACTCTAAAGACACTCTAAAGACACTCTAAAGACACTCTAAAGACTCTAAGGACACTCTAAAGACACTCTAAGGACACTCTAAGGACACTCTAAAGACACTCTAAAGACACTCTAAGGACACTCTAAAGACACTCTAAGGACACTCTAAGGACACTCTAAAGACACTCTAAAGACACTCTAAAGACACTCTAAAGACTCTAAGGACACTCTAAAGACACTCTAAAGACACTCTAAAGACACTCTAAAGACACTCTAAAGACTCTAAGGACACTCTAAGGACACTCTAAGGACACTCTAAAGACACTCTAAGGACACTCTAAGGACACTCTAAGGACACTCTAAGGACACTCTAAAGACACTCTAAGGACACTCTAAGGACACTCTAAGGACACTCTAAAGACACTCATTCAGAGGTGGACTTGCTGGTGTTTGGGTCATTGTCCTGCTGCAGAAGTTGGCTTCAGCTTGAGGTCAGCTCCTCAGTCCAGAGTATTTCTCCAAAAGTCTTGGATGAAGATGATTTCTGGCCAGATTGAGATGATCCTTCATGTTGGTTTTGCTCTTTGAACTCTGCCATGAAGGACATTTTGCCCAGTGTCTTGCTCATGGTGGGGTCATGAACTCTGACCTTCACTGAGGCTAGTGAGGCCTGCAGTCCTTTACATGGGCTCTTTAGTGACCTCGTGGGTGAGTCGTTTGTGGATAGCGTCTCTCACTGTGGTTCCCTGGAGCCCCAAAGCTTTAGAAACGACTTTAGAACCTTCTCCAGACTGATAGATCTCAATTACCCTATTTTCCCCGACTATAAGTCATAGTTTTGGACGGGGTGCGACTTATACTTAGATTTACTCAACTTATATGTGATATTATTTGTTATTTTCACACTTGTATTTCATACTCCAGTGCCACTTATATAGGCTTTTTTCTTCTCTATTATGCATTTTTTGGCTGGTGCGGTACTTTCTTTTTTTATTGTGTTGTCTTTGACTAATATTTAAATTTGATTGATGATCTGAAACATTTAAGTGTGACAAATATGTAAAAAAAAAAAAAAGAAAAGAAATCAGGAAGGTGAAAAACACTTCTATTAATGGAACTTCCTGCTCTGCATTTGAGAGTAAGAGTCAATTTAAAATGATATTATTGGAGTAATTTTAACTCAAAGTAACAGAGTAAGAAAGAGTAACTGTCTCGACGCATCATCTGATTTATAATTTGAACTTAATCATTGGACAAAACATTCATTAATAATAATAACAAATTCCAAGGATCAACACAAAGTGAGAAATCATATCTGAAGGAGCAAGAAACAATATTCAAATCATTCGTCAAACAGAAGAACAAACACTGACTTTAATAAAAAATATGACTTAAGTGAGAGTTTAGAGTCAGGAAGTG
>NW_027315834.1:2910377-2920377 GCF_026437365.1 Eucyclogobius newberryi
AGGAGACGGCAGGAGGAGACGGCAGGAGGAGACGGCAGGAGGAGGCGGCAGGAGGAGACGGCAGGAGGAGGCGGCAGGAGGACCACTGCCACACGCTCACTGACCTTTGGCTGTTTGGCGTATCTGCCCGTCCTGGTGTCTCGGATGGTGCTGATGTCCAGGATCTCCACCTCCTGAAAGGCACAACACACTGTGTGTGTCAAATCTGTCTGGACGCCTTCACAGCCCTTCAGACTGTGACACACATATGCCGGCTGACAGTTTGCTGCATGTCCTCCCCCCTCTCTCATCCCCATTTCACACTCAACGGTCCTTTCTAGTAAAGCCTATGAGCCAAAAATCCTTTACTAAATATCATATATATTACTTACTTTATTTGTGTACGGTCAACACTGAACATAGAGGAAGAAGATATTCTTTTGACATACTTCATTTCCCCCCCATTTTTTCCCAGTATGTTCATTTGAAACAATTAAAACATGGAACACAATACAGCGCAACAAAAAGAAAATAAAAAAACAACAAGAAACACGAGACGGCCAATCAAAATCAGCATGTGTTGTCCTTTTGTACAAGTCTTATTTGGTCCAAACATCTGTCCAAAAGGCCCATCTTAAAATGAATCATTTTTTTCCATTTGCCTGATGTCTGTTCCTGTCAGTCCAGTCTTGAAATGTTGGGTCAGATTGTGTCATCCACTTTTTAGAGACGGCCTTTTCCATGCGGTCAGAAAAATGCTCCAAAGACACGTACAACAGGCTTCGCCCCTCAGCTGCCCTGGGACGAGGTGGACATCAGCACTTGAGCATCTCTCCTGATAAAGGTATTCACTCTCGTTGTCCGTTTCACACTCAACATTCCCTCTCATTGTCGTTTCACACTCGATATTCACTCTCATTGTCGTTTCACACTCGATATTCACTCTCGTTGTCGTTTCACACTCGACATTCACTCTCGTTGTCGTTTCACACTCGACATTCACTCTCGTTGTCGTTTCACACTCGATATTCACTCTCGTTGTCCGTTTCACACTCGATATTCACTCTCGTTGTCCGTTTCACACTCGACATTCACTCTCGTTGTCGTTTCACACTCGACATTCACTCTCGTCGTCGTTTCACACTCGACATTCACTCTCGTCGTCGTTTCACACTCGACATTCACTCTCGTCGTCGTTTCACACTCGACATTCACTCTCGTCGTCGTTTCACACTCGACATTCACTCTCGTCGTCGTTTCACACTCGACATTCACTCTCGTTGTCGTTTCACACTCGACATTCACTCTCGTTGTCGTTTCAGACTCGATATTCACTCTCGTTGTTTCACACTCGATATTCACTCTCATTGTCGTTTCACACTCGACATTCACTCTCGTCGTCGTTTCACACTCGACATTCACTCTCGTTGTCCGTTTCACACTCGACATTCACTCTCGTCGTCGTTTCACACTCGACATTCACTCTCGTCGTCGTTTCACACTCGACATTCACTCTCGTCGTCGTTTCACACTCGACATTCACTCTCGTCGTCGTTTCACACTCGACATTCACTCTCGTCGTCGTTTCACACTCTACATTCACTCTCGTCGTCGTTTCACACTCGACATTCACTCTCGTCGTCGTTTCACACTCGACATTCACTCTCGTCGTCGTTTCACACTCGACATTCACTCTCGTCGTCGTTTCACACTCGACATTCACTCTCGTCGTCGTTTCACACTCGACATTCACTCTCGTCGTCGTTTCACACTCGACATTCACTCTCGTCGTCGTTTCACACTCGACATTCACTCTCGTTGTCGTTTCACACTCGACATTCACTCTCGTTGTCGTTTCAGACTCGATATTCACTCTCGTTGTTTCACACTCGATATTCACTCTCATTGTCGTTTCACACTCGACATTCACTCTCGTTGTCGTTTCACACTCGATATTCACTCTCGTTGTTTCACACTCGATATTCACTCTCATTGTCGTTTCACACTCGACATTCACTCTCGTTGTCGTTTCACACTCGACATTCACTCTCGTTGTCGTTTCACACTCAATATTCACTCTCATTTGTCGTTTCACACTCGATATTCACTCTCGTTGTCGTTTCAACTCGATATTCACTCTCGTTGTTTCACACTCAATATTCACTCTCGTTGTTTCACACTCAATATTCACTCTCGTTGTCGTTTCACACTCGACATTCACTCTCGTTGTCGTTTCACACTCGACATTCACTCTCGTTGTCGTTTCACACTCAATATTCACTCTCGTTGTCGTTTCACACTCGACATTCTCTCATTGTCGTTTCACACTCAATATTCACTCTCATTGTCGTTTCACACTCGACATTCACTCTCGTCGTCGTTTCACACTCGACATTCACTCTCGTCGTCGTTTCACACTCGACATTCACTCTCGTCGTCGTTTCACACTCGACATTCACTCTCGTTGTCGTTTCACACTCGACATTCACTCTCGTTGTCGTTTCACACTCGACATTCACTCTCGTTGTCGTTTCACACTCGACATTCACTCTCGTCGTTTCACACTCGATATTCACTCTCGTCTTTTCACACTCGATATTCACTCTCGTCGTTTCACACTCGACATTCACTCTCGTCGTCGTTTCACACTCGACATTCACTCTCGTCGTCGTTTCACACTCGACATTCACTCTCGTCGTCGTTTCACACTCGACATTCACTCTCGTCGTCGTTTCACACTCGACATCCACTCTCGTCGTCGTTTCACACTCGATATTCACTCTCGTTGTTTCACACTCGACATTCACTCTCGTCGTCGTTTCACACTCGACATTCACTCTCGTCGTCGTTTCACACTCGACATTCACTCTCGTCGTCGTTTCACACTCGACATCCACTCTCGTCGTCGTTTCACACTCGACATTCACTCTCGTCGTCGTTTCACACTCGACATTCACTCTCGTCGTCGTTTCACACTCGACATTCACTCTCGTCGTCGTTTCACACTCGACATTCACTCTCGTCGTCGTTTCACACTCGACATTCACTCTCGTTGTCGTTTCACACTCGATATTCACTCTCGTTGTTTCACACTCGACATTCACTCTCGTTGTCGTTTCACACTCAATATTCACTCTCGTTGTTTCACACTCAATATTCACTCTCATTGTCGTTTCACACTCAATATTCACTCTCATTGTCGTTTCACACTCAATATTCACTCTCATTGTCGTTTCACACTCGACATTCACTCTCGTTGTCGTTTCACACTCGACATTCACTCTCGTTGTCGTTTCACACTCGACATTCACTCTCGTTGTCGTTTCACACTCGACATTCACTCTCGTTGTCGTTTCACACTCAATATTCACTCTCGTTGTTTCACACTCAATATTCACTCTCATTGTCGTTTCACACTCGACACTCTCTCATTGTCGTTTCACACTCAATATTCACTCTCATTGTCGTTTCACACTCGATATTCACTCTCATTGTCGTTTCACACTCGATATTCACTCTCATTGTCGTTTCACACTCAATATTCACTCTCATTGTCGTTTCACACTCGACATTCACTCTCGTTGTCGTTTCACACTCGACATTCACTCTCGTTGTCGTTTCACACTCGATATTCACTCTCGTCGTTTCACACTCGATATTCACTCTCGTTGTCGTTTCACACTCGATATTCACTCTCGTTGTCGTTTCACACTCGACATTCACTCTCGTTGTCGTTTCACACTCGACATTCACTCTCATTGTCGTTTCACACTCGACATTCACTCTCGTTGTCGTTTCACACTCGACATTCACTCTCGTTGTCGTTTCACACTCGACATTCACTCTCGTTGTCGTTTCACACTCAATATTCACTCTCGTTGTCGTTTCACACTCGATATTCACTCTCGTTGTCGTTTCACACTCAATATTCACTCTCGTTGTCGTTTCACACTCGATATTCACTCTCGTTGTCGTTTCACACTCGATATTCACTCTCGATATTCACTCTCGTTGTCGTTTCACACTCGACATTCACTCTCGTTGTCGTTTCACACTCGATATTCACTCTCGTTGTTTCACACTCAATATTCACTCTCATTGTCGTTTCACACTCGACATTCACTCTCGTTGTCGTTTCACACTCGACATTCACTCTCGTTGTCGTTTCACACTCGACATTCACTCTCGTTGTCGTTTCACACTCGACATTCACTCTCGTTGTCGTTTCACACTCAATATTCACTCTCATTGTCGTTTCACACTCGACACTCTCTCATTGTCGTTTCACACTCAATATTCACTCTCGTTGTCGTTTCACACCTCGATATTCACTCTCATTGTTGTTTCACACTTGAAATCCACTCTCGTCGTTTCACACTCGATATTCACTCTCATTGTCGGTGTAATCCCTCATTCGTCCAGGCGTGTTCCATAGTAGAAAAAAGCTTCAGTTGTTTCATCTGGACTCAGTTTGAAAAAATAGACGTTTCGAATCTCATCCAAGAGTCATTGTCAATAAAAGAATTTAGATCGAGAACTCCGATATTAATACTGTTCTGTGGTAAGACCCGCCCATTGGGCGGAGCCTTCCTGAAGTTGAAAGAGTTGTTTGTTTCAACAGAAACTCCCCCCTTGTATCTACCGAGCCTATTCAGAATCTTAATGGGCTATTAGAATCCTCTTTGTCTTTGTGAGACCCTGGCTCAACCACCCTGAGTACCTGATTAGCATCTAAATGTCCTGGTCCTGGTCCTCTACCTTTCCAAGGGTTCAGTATTTCATTATAGATACCAGGAGGATTGAATCTTAGCCCTCCATTTCTGTTTAAAGAAGGTCTTTCTTTTTTAACAAAAATAGCTTCCTTGACTCCTCTTTCAAACCATCTTTTCTCCTGCTTAAAACCTTCACCTCACCGTCTTCAAACGAGTGATTAGAGGCTTCAAGATGGAGATGCACGGCGCTCTGTGGTCCTGAACTTGTATTTCTTTTGTGCTGATAGAGCCTCTTGTGTAGAGGCTGTTTTGTCTCACCTATGTACCGTTCTTTACAGCTTTCTTCACTGCATTAGATCGAATAAACTACATTGCTCTGTTTTCACTCTCATTGTCGTTTCACACTCTGTCGTACTTGCACATTGTGTTAGATTCAAGTGCATCTTTTAAAGTGATTCATCTTTTTTATTGTATCTTTTGATTTTCCAGTTGCTCTTGAACTGTCCATTGCAACACTGGGATTTTCCCGATGTGGAACAAATAAAGGTTCTTTTATCTTATCTTATTATCCTATACGGCTGATTACGAGGGAAACGATATCACAGAGCACAGCGGAACGCACTGTTGGCGTCAGGAAAAAGAAATGGCACAAACATGAAGGATCAAGGACTGGACTGACGCAGGAAAACACACGGAAAACATAACATTCAGACACTAGAGGGCGCTGTGCGTTAAGCGTCTGACACACGACATGGAGAGTCATAAAGAGCCATAAACACAGTCGAGTTCCACTGTAAATATTTGTTTAGCGTGACTTATATTCGCTCAGAGCGGCCGGGCCTTATCTCCAGCTCACGATGTTTAGACCACACTTCCTGTGTCCCAGAATGGACGCCGCAATGGACACTTTTTATTATGAGTCATAATACTTTAGTCCATTCATTATTGTACAACACATGAAAGGCCGAGTGCAGTTGGTTCCATTGATTTTCAATTAAAAAAGAAAAATGAAAGAAAAAAAACAATTCAATTCAGTTAGTTTTGTTCTTGAGATGAAAAAACACAAACACTGACATGACAAGAGAAAACTAACCATCACCACCACATCACCTCCATCACCACCACATCACCTCCATCACCACCACATCACCTCCATCTCCACCACATCACCTCCATCACCACCACATCACCTCCATCACCACCACATCACCTCCATCACCACCACATCACCTCCATCACCACCACATCACCTCCATCTCCACCACATCACCTCCATCACCACCACATCACCTCCATCACCACGACATCACCTCCATCACCACCACATCACCTCCATCTCCACCACATCACCTCCATCTCCACCACATCACCTCCATCACCACCACATCACCTCCATCACCACCACATCACCTCCATCACCACGACATCACCTCCATCACCACCACATCACCTCCATCTCCACCACAGGCAGGTGGAGGCATGTGTAAAAGCGTCTGCAGGAGAATAAAGACACAAACGTTTCATCTGACTGCTACAGACTCTTGTCAAGCGGGAAAGTCTCATTGTTCATGTGCACCAACAAGTCAATAAGGCACGCAGCCTTTCTCTGTGGCTTTGTAATCTAGTTTGTAGCATTCAGTCAAAAACCTTAACAAACCCGAACAGGAGCACCAGGTCTGGAGCACCAGGACTGGAGCACCAGGTCTGGAGCACCAGGTCTGGAGCACCAGGACTGGAGCACCAGGACTGGAGCACCAGGACTGGAGCACCAGGACTGGAGCACCAGGTCTGGAGCACCAGGACTGGAGCACCAGGACTGGAGCACCAGGACTGGAGCACCAGGACTGGAGCACCAGGACTGGAGCACCAGGACCGGAGCACCAGGACTGGAGCACCAGGACTGGAGCACCAGGACTGGAGCACCAGGACTGGAGCTCTGAACTAACATGGAATCATGACTTTAGACGTTAGAACATTTAACCTGTGGAGACACATTTTTTGCAGTGCATGTTTTTCTCTCAGCTTCAGCATTGGCTTCAGTAACTCTAGACTCAGAACCAATCGGATCAAAAGTTCATGTTAAAAGGAGCCTGTGATTGGTCAGTGGGCAGCTGGACATTGCCATGGATACGCCTTAAAGCCTCTGTGGCTTTGGGCTAATGAGACTTAAGCAGACGTGCTGCTGGGAGTGTGTGTGCCAGGCCCCCGAGCCCCCGACATGCAGCAGCGGGCCCCCGACATGCTGCGGCGGGCCCCCGGCATGCTGCGGCGGGCCCCCCGACATGCTGCGGCGGGCCCCCGACATGCATGGGACACGACCTGGGACACGGTCGGGGACACGACCTGGGACACGGTCGGGGACACGACCTGGAACACGGTCGGGGACACGGTCGGGGACACGACCTGGGACACGACCTGGGACACGGTCGGGGACACGACCTGGGACACGGTCGGGGACACGACCGAGTTGGATCATTGTGAATTCTTCTTGAACTTTGAGTTCTGTGTGAGTTTAGAGAGCACGTCATTAGAGACTGATGGACCTTTATTTGCACTTCTTAGAGTATTGGGTAAAAAAAACTTGCACATATTTGATTTGGGTCATTCCATTACTTAAAACAAATAGATAGAACTTTATTTGACCTCTTTAAAACAACAATGGCACTGCACAAAATGAGACTACACGTTATCTTAGAAGTAACAGGTTTGTGGACATCTACAAATCATTTCAATAGATGTATTTTTTGGACTTTTGTTATTGGCTAATGGCCACCAGGGGCTACCAGGGGCCAGCAGGGGCCAGCAGGGGCCAGCAGGGGCCAGCAGGGGCCAGCAGGGGCCAGCAGGGGGCACTTTAGCAGGAAGCTTCTGACACACTGTAGAAGAAGCTCTGTCCAGGGGACACATCATGTTTTCTATATTTTAAGCTTCAAACTCCTCGCTCACTTCACTCCTTTTACAAGGAGCAAAGCTGGATACACACGTATACATTCAGTATATACATTCAGTATATACATTCAGTGTATACATTCAGTGTATACATTCAGTGTATACATTCAGTATATACATTCAGTATATACATTCAGTATATACATTCAGTGTATACATTCAGTATATACATTCAGTATATACATTCAGTGTATACATTCCAGACAGTGTGTATCGTGTTGGATCCAAGAGGGAGAAGAACTGATGATCCTAACAAAGGTTTGCAGCTTTAGTTTGGTCTGGACTCTGCCGGCTCTGACCACTGTCCACGGTGTGAGGGTCAGACTGCACTGGAGCTGAACAACAGAGGGACGGACCACAGGGAGGCAGCAGAGGGCAGGAGCTCCACTGGGAACCACTGAGAGCCACTGAGCTCCACTGGGAACCACTGAGAGCCACTGAGCTCCACTGGGAACCACTGAGCTCCACTGGGAACCACTGAGCTCCACTGAGAGCCATTGAGCTCCACTGGGAACCACTGAGCTCCACTGGGAACCACTGAGCTCCACTGAGAGCCACTGAGCTCCACTGGGAACCACTGAGCTCCACTGGGAACCACTGAGCTCCACTGAGAGCCATTGAGCTCCACTGGGAACCACTGAGCTCCACTGGGAACCACTGAGCTCCACTGGGAACCACTGAGCTCCACTGAGAGCCACTGAGCTCCACTGGGAACCATTGAGCTCCACTGGGAACCACTGAGAGCCACTGAGCTCCACTGGGAACCACTGAGAGCCATTGAGCTCCACTGGGAACCACTGAGAGCCACTGAGCTCCACTGGGAACCACTGAGAGCCATTGAGCTCCACTGGGAACCACTGAGCTCCACTGAGAGCCATTGAGCTCCACTGGGAACCACTGAGCTCCACTGGGAACCACTGAGAGCCATTGAGCTCCACTGGGAACCACTGAGAGCCACTGAGCTCCACTGGGAACCACTGAGAGCCATTGAGCTCCACTGGGAACCACTGAGAGCCATTGAGCTCCACTGGGAACCACTGAGCTCCACTGGGAACCACTGAGCTCCACTGGGAACCACTGAGCTCCACTGGGAACCACTGAGCTCCACTGAGAGCCATTGAGCTCCACTGGGAACCACTGAGCTTCACTGGGAACCACTGAGAGCCACTGAGCTCCACTGGGAACCATTGAGCTCCACTGGGAACCATTGAGCTCCACTGACACAGGACACGAACACCAGTGATCAGCTGCATGTGTAAAATACAGAAGAAAAAGGCAGCTATTGAAGTATTTATGTGTATAGTTATTATTATGTATTCATTCATATTATGATTATGATTATTATAGTAGTATTATTCTATCTTGGGAGGTATTACTGGATGTTAGTGCATTGGATTTATTCAGATCAAATCCATCAGATTACAGGAAATTACATCTGCAAATGTTTTTCGGTTAGAACTTTTAAAGCGGTGTCATATTTCAGACTTCATCACTAAATTGAGTAATGAATTAAAGGGCCCCCCCGCCCCCCCGCCCATCTGCCGGTCTTTCTGTGTGGTTAGCAACCGTGCCTCACAATTAAACCTGGGCCTGGTGTTTGGCCACTGAACATGCAGTGCAGAGCTCTAGTCCCACACGAGCTCCAGGAGGGCGGCCTCCAGTGACCACTGGGACCAAACACAATGAGCTTAATATGAAGAAGACGTTTTTAAAACTGATTAATCCAACAACTGAAGTCGTTCGGGTTGTAATGGTATTATTGAGATTGCAATACCTCTGTAGCTGTCATGGTCTCGTTTCAGTATTAAAAAGCATGCATTTGTGTCAAAATAGTAGTGATAATAGTTTTGAGATTGCTTCAGCAAATTGTACATGAAGTATGACTGAATATTCATAAATATACACCATAAAAGTGTTTTTTAACAGCACTTCATACAAACAAATCAGATTAGTTTTCACTTCAGAAAAACAAAAAAAGTGATGCATTTAATCACATTAACACAGTAAACAATAATACAGAAGAAACCAAAATTGGGCAAAAACCTCAAAGTCATTGAAAATTCAAAAGATCTGCCTCGTCATTGTCTTTATTTTTGAAGTCATATCTTTGTTGCACATTAAGCACAACTTGTAATTTGAGAGTATGTTGAATAAACTCTTAACCTGTACGGTATGAGATGACAGATTATAATCATATAATAAAATAAAAATAGACCTTTAGAGTTCAGTTCAGCCCATTGACTCCACCATTGTACAAGTGGCATTATTTTAACATTTGCCCTGGACGATGGGGTCAGGAGAAGGTCAACAGCAGCCACATCAACATTCAGGCCGGTTCATTGTTCCCAATCTTCCAGTCC